>NW_010313005.1:7543-11883 GCF_000700745.2 Antrostomus carolinensis
AACCACTGCCAAGCAAGCCCAGCCTGTGGAAATGGAAGCTCCTGCTCTACCACATGTGCAGTCTGGTTGCAAAACATAAGTGAAAAAATAAACACTATAACCAAACCAAATGGAAAGGATGTTCACAGTGTATTTGCAAACTTTGGAGCAGAGCACCAAAAAATTGCCAGCAGGAGACCTGCTGGATGGTGGATTCATGGTTATTACATGAATAAGAAGGTCAGTATTTCAGTTCTGCCCCCTCCTTCTGATGTTGACATGGATAGTTAGGGAAATCACAGAGTCACAGCATGGTGGGGCTTGGAAGGGACCTCAGGAGATCATCCAGTCCAACCCCCCTGACAAAGCAGGTTCCCCAAACCAGGTTGCACAGGAAAGTGTCCAGGTGGGTTTGAACATCTCCAGAGATGGAGACTCCACACCCTCTCTGGCAGCCTGTCCCAGGGCTCTGGCACCCTCACAGGAAAGAAGTTTTTCCTCATGTTTAAGTGGAACCTCCTGTGTTCCAGTTTGTGCCCGTTGCCCCTTGTCCTGTCACTGGGCACCACTGAGAAGAGTCTGGCCCCATCCTCTTGACACCCGCCCTTTAGGTATTGATAAACATTGATAAGGTCCCCTCTCAGTCTGCTCTTCTCCAGGCTGAACAACCCCAGCTCTCTCAACCTTTCAAATCTCTCCATCCTGGCTGATGAGGCTATGGTACAAGTCTTCAATTACACTTCAACTCCTGCTACTTTCCAAGTGTGACATTCCCATCCAGCACATGAGACTCCCCAGGCTGCCCTGAGGACCATGTGGAGCTTCGCTTTTGGAAGAAAGACATCAGCAGCATCTTTCTCTATTTACAGTATGTCACATATTTAAATGTTTCTGAGCAAAATCCTGTGGGCATGCCCTAGGCATTTGTCCTGGTTTTTAGCTGGGACAGAGATGAGTCGGTTTTTTGGTTTTGGGTGGGATTTTTTTTAGTAGCTAGAACAGTGCTGGGGTTTGAGTTCAGCTGGGATTTGTTATGAGAAGAATATTGATAACATACTGATGGTTTTAGTTGTCAGTGGAAGTTGAAGGACATTGTGTTTTGCCAGTCTGCAAGCGCATGTTCCCCAGATTTAAAATGGGATGAAGGCACCATGCAGCATGGGCTGACACAGGAGCATTCCCAGTGCCACCCCACAAGTTGTACCTTCCTGGAGTAATCTGAAATGGCTCCACGTGTAGCATGTTACTACAGGTTGTGTTCAAGATATTTAGTGCCCTCTTAACCAACCAAAACTTTCTCTGGGCACTGGTATGATTACCATTGGAGTGTGCTACCTCTCAAATTATCACTGAAGTGTGAGAAAATATCATTTTCAAAGCAAGACTTCCAACACAAGGACAAGAAGAAATGGCTTCAAGTAGCTCCAGGGGAGGTTCAGATTGAATATCAGGGAAAAATTTCTTCACTGGAACAGGCTGCCCAGGGCAGTGGTTGAGTCCCAATCCCTGAAGGGATTTAACAGATGGGCAGATGAGGTGCTCAGAGATCTGGTTTAGCAGTGGACAGGTACAGTTGGACTCGATGATCTCAGAGGTCTTTTCCAACCAACGATTCTATGATTCTATGAAGACCATTAGGTGTGATTTCAATATTTTCCCATGCTAAATATCAGCCCCCAAACCTGTTGTGAGCCACGGCTGTGCCTGAAGCTTCCCTGGCTGCGCAGATCCCAGGGTGCAGGGATTCAGCCCACTCCTCCTTCCCCAGCCATCTCCCATTTTCACATCACTTCTGTGTCCCCACGTGCCATCCCCTTCCCAGCTTCCTGCTCCTCCATCTCAGTCCGAGGGACTAAAACTATCAGATGCCTGCTATCCAATCCAATCTCCCCAGCGGACACTAAAAGGATAATAAAAGGATAATTTACTAGTATTCATTCAGCTAATCCATCTTGAGCAGATTTTGAGCTATCTGCATATGCCTAATTAAGATTCACTGCAGAGCGTCTGCTGTCGGTGCCACCGCAGCTTCCCGGCGCGGCGCGTGCTGGAGGGGCCCCGCTCGCCATCCTCCGCTCCCACTCCCAGGACAAGAGGTTCCCCTTCATGGGAACAAGGTGCTCTAAAAAGAGCAGGTCAGCAGCAATTTAAGATTTTCCAGAATTTTTCTACTGCAAGGACAGAAGAAAAAATCTTTTCCATGTTAACAACAATTCCGAAGAACATACCCCTGAGGGAGTCATCCTTCCAGCAATATAAATTACTTTAAAGGGGGAATCAGCCCAGGCAATTAGACCTTTTAGAACAGGTGACCACCCTCCTACATATTAAATCTTCAAAAGCAAAACTGCCTCTCCCATCCCCAGCGATGCAGGGTGCTCGAAGTGTCAGTAAACACACAACCATAATTACATGAGCTGCCTCATTTCACTAGAACCTTTTCAAGATTCATCATCTGCGCATTGATTTTGGATCTGAGGGCTGCACGTTTCCCTCTCCCCTTAACACATTTTTAAGCAAGATTCAACCTCACGAGGAGAATTTCTTCCTAAAGATTTTGTTGATGTGGTAATGACCAACTCCACGGGGTGCGTGGATCTGACCTCTTTGGCAGGGCCGTGTCAGGCCACCGGCTCTTGTCCTCCAGCCTAATGCTGGGAACCTTCTCAGACCTCCCTTTTACCTGTGAGCCACCTTCCAGGGCAACCCCAGGGTGATGCGACCCCTCACCGAGGGGTTCAGCCTACCTACTCACTGCTTTGTTGTGCTAAAGCACCAGGTTTTCAGTTAGGAAACAATATCACAGAATCACAGAATCACAGAATGTTGGGGATTGGAAGGGACCTCGAAAGATCATCCAGTCCAATCCCCCTGCCAGAGCAGGAACCTAAATGAGATCACACAGGAAGGTGTCCAGGCGGGTCTTGAATGTCTCCAGAGACGGAGACTCCACACCCTCCCTGGGCAGCCTGTCCCAGGGCTCCGTCACCCTCGACGTTCCTTCAGCCCTGATTGCCTGGTTCAGCCCTGATTTGAGAATGGACCAAGGGAAAATAAAAGACAGCAGGGGTGAAATAAATAGGAAACAAGTGGATTTTGAAAAAAATACCTTAGCAAAGGTAATTAGCAAAGAGTGTGGAGGGTGGGAACCCTCACCAATGCACTCCGACCCACGGCTCCCATAGAATCATAAAATCGGAGAATCAGAGAATCATAAAATCAGAGAATTATAGAACCGCTTGGGTTGGAAGGGACCTTAAAGATCATCTAGTTCCCACCCCCATAGAATCATAAAATCAGAGAATCATAGAATCATAAAATCATAGAATCATAGAATGGTTTGGGTTGGAAGGGACCTTAAAGATCATCCAGTTCCAACCCTAGAATAATCATAAAATCAGAGAATAATAAAATCATAGAATCATAAAATCATAGAATCAGAGGATCATAGAATCAGAGGACCGTAGAATCATAGAATCATAAAACCAGAGAATCATAAAATCATAAAATCAGAGAATCATAGAATCGTTTGGTTGGAAAAGACCTTTGAGATCATCAAGTCCAACCGTACCTGTCCACTGCTAAACCAGATCTCTGAGCACCTCATCTGCCCATCTTTTAAATCCCTCCAGGGATGGGGACTCCACCACCTCCCCAGGTAGGTGATACCAGCACCTCTGATACTCACAGCTAAGGACAACTCACCAGTATTCTTCCATATTTTTTGCAATATCATAAAGAGGAAATAAACAAACAGACTTTGTTGGAAGGCTCAGGCCGTGTGGCTGAGCACACACTGAAGTGCTTGAGCCCGAGTTCCACGGAGATAACAATTACCAGCCAGTCATTACTTAAAAACAGGATAATTTTTCAAGCAAGGATGAATGCATCTGCACATTCCCAGCAAGCAAATAGGTTTGAAAATTCTCTGAACTGGAAAAAAACATTGTGAATCCTGACCGTATGCTTTTCTCTAACTGTATTTTAAAAAATATTTGCTTAGTCCTATAATCTAAAAAGTGAAATACGATTTTGAGTTTAACCATATATCAACACTTAGATGTTTAGCCCGTGGCTAAACAAGCTTTTCCTGTTCACAGTTACGATTTCATGTTTTGCCATAATAAAAAGCCTCGGTAAAAATACAGATGTACACAGAGCAAGTACTATCATATCATTAGTTTATAAATAAACATGGATTGAGTTAAAAAAACCTCTTTAAGCATACTTCTACTCTCCCAACTCAACGGCTCACAATAACCAGGCTGCTGCCAGTGAATTCTGAAGCAACATACAGTCACTCTGACTGCGCAGGAGAACAAGTTTCCTTCCCTGTGGTGGTTGCACTGGGCTGGCACTGG
>NW_010313006.1:0-3709 GCF_000700745.2 Antrostomus carolinensis
CACAAGTTTTCTCACTTTTACTCTTCCAATTATCTCCCCATCCCACTGGGGGAAAGTGTGAGCATGTGGCTGCCTGGGGCTGAGCTGGCCACTGGGATTAAACTGCAACAGTCCTTTTTGGTGCCCTGCATGGGGCCTGAAGGGTTTGAAGTAACAACAGATTTGACTGGAGTTGGCTAGACCAAATTTATAGCTGTTATAGCTGTTTAGCTATTATTAATTGGCAGGCTCCTGTGCTTGCCACGGGGCTTGCTTGCCTTACTGTGTGTTAGAGTCCAGTGCTTGTTGGTGGCTGCTTTTTGCTCTTGCTGCTTGCTGTAGGGCTTATCATCTCACCCTGCTGCGCCTGGGAGCATTTTGATAACAGCAGTGGCCATGTGCCTGGGCTGGCTGGTGGCCAGGGCACTGCTGCTGTTCTGTGCTGCTGTGCTGGACAGGCTGGAGCACCAGTGGCTACTTGAGTCTCAAGGGCTGTGACCTGTGGATAAGTCTATGTGGGAGGAGGGCATCCCAAAGTGTCTGTGGCTGTGGATAAGTCTATGTGGGAGGAGGTAACACCTCAAAACATCTGTGGCCACGGACAAGTCCATGCTGCAGCAGGTAGACCCCTAAACCCCTGAAGAGGCTGTGGCACATGAGTAAGTCCATGCTGGAGCAGGTGGGACTGTGGTCTATCAGTAAGTCCACACTGGAGCAGGGGCAGGAGGAGGAGTATGCTTCAGTGTCCAAAGGGACCAGAGGTGGAGACTGTAATGTTGTACATTAAACACCTTTAAATTGTTGTAATCTATGATTCAATTTGCATGTTACAGGAAGTGCTATAGCAGGAACTGGAGGATGTGCCTTGCAAGAAGCAGTGCAAGTGCAGCAGTGACACAACCTGAGCTGGCTTTGGTGCCCAATAACTCCATGCAACACACCACCTCTCCTGTCTTGAGTGACTGCCATAACAGATAGAACCCAAGTCATGGACTAATGAACTCAATGGACATTTCATGGACACCAGTGGAGGATGTGCCTTGCAAGAAGCAGTGCAAGTGCAGCAGTGACACAACCTGAGCTGGCTTTGGTGCCCAATAACTCCATGCAACACACCACCTCTCCTGTCTTGAGTGACTGCCATAACAGATAGAACCCAAGTCATGGACTAATGAACTCAATGGACATTTCATGGACATTTTACAGGAGTAGTCCATAGACTATGGGAATATCTGTGTATGTATCAAAGGATGCCAAGGGGGGGAAGTGGCTAATGAGGATCTATTGGATAGTGTGGGGCCTGAACATGACGTAAATGGTATGGAATAAGGTGTGGAAATTGTACTGGTTTTGGCTGGGATGGAGTTAATTTTCTTCATAGTAGCTTGTACAGTGCTATGTTTCGGAATTGTGATGAAAATAGTGTTGATAAAACACTGATGTTCGTGCTTCAGTGTGATACAAGGGACGCCTGCACTGTGACAGAGCAGGAAGGATGAGCACTCTCACCCTTGGCTAGGTAATTATTGTGCTCATAGGTGCACGAGTTACAAGTAACAAGTTAACGAACTACAAGTTATTAATTAGAGAACTTGTGAGTTAGAAACCTCATGACGTAAGGGATGAATTAGTGAATTCATGTGCTAGACTGACCTGTACAAAGGGGATTGAGCCCTTGTTGGTTGTGGTTTTTTTCTTTCCTAATGAGCTCATAAAGTTCAATTTACAGAGTACATTGTCCTGTAGATCTGAGAGATCCAAACAGACCATGATACAGAATGAGTAGTCTGTGGCCCTTCTCCTTGTTACCTGTCCAAATACTTTAAAACTCCTCCTTTCCAAAAGAGTGAACAGGCAGTGACTAGGGATGCTCTTCTGAAAGGAGCAGGGGAAATCCTCCACAACACTCAAGTTCTGTGTTGGTACTCTACCCCAAATTCCCATTTTCCTTTAAGGGCCTTGCCAAAGACCTCTCGTGCCTGCTCCTCCTCCTGGGTTGGCTATAATTGACCTGGTCTTTCCCTCTTGTTTTGCTCACTATAGACTATGGACTTTTAGTGTTAATGTGTGTCAGCCTAAATAATTAAAAGCAATGCACACTGTATTCCAGAAAACTAGAAAGGTCAAAATGTGCTTCTTTCTTCTCAAAGAAAGGTGCAAACTCAAATCACAGTCAGCAGGAAAAATGAATAAGCTATTTGGTGATACCATGTACAACAAAATAGCATCATAAAAATGAAATTATTTAAAGTAATATTCAAAACACGCAGTCATCGTTGATTTAGTTTCCAATTATACAGAGGTAATTGTATTAACGAACTGCCTCATTCAGTTTGGTGGAAAAACAATTTAAAGTTTTAATGTCCTGGCATCTGCAGATAATAAACATTGTGATCTGTGCTCCTAACTCAACTAAGAATTCTAATTCTTCTTTTACCCAGGGCAAACTACAATATTGGTATGTCTGATGAAAGATACTTCTATGACCTTCTGGATCCAACACAATTCTGGAATAATTCTAGATTTGAACAACTGTTCTAGAAATAAATATTGAAATAAGCTAAAATAGATGGAAGAACTTATTCCAGAATTAATGATGTTGTATATATAGCAATTTAAAATACAAGTTAACTTCTGTGAATAGAAACGTTTGCAAACTGCATTGCACTGAATATACTGGGAATAGTTTTAAAAGACTTAGTTTTGTGATTTCAACCACTGAAGCCAGAGCAACTATAAAGAAACATACTACAAAGAGTCTAAAATGCATGATGTGCTTTGGAGTCAGAACCCCATGTCTGATTCACTGTTGAACTCCCCATCATCCTCCAAGTGTTGGAATACATTTACGCCATAGGTGAGCTGACGCAGCTCCTGCCTGCCTGTCTTTCCCTTTAAATTCTCAAGTGTTCCCAGGAGCTCAGAGAGCCTAGACATTTCTCAAATGCATACTATAATTGTTCACGGATTTTTTGTTGCCCCTTCCACCCCCTAAAAAAAATCCAGAAAGTGAGAAGCAAGAATAATACTGAGTTCTCTTTGACTTTCTTTTTCTGATACAAGAGATAACACACACATTGGGTAGAATATCTGTCCTGTCAAAGTATTTTAGTATACCAGCAGTATCTATAGAAATAGAATTAATAACTCAAATAGTGTTTAATCTATGATACATTCATAAGATCTTCTAGGAAAGACTTTATTTTCTAACTCATCATTCTGTACATCCTCTGCTATAACAAAAGTGTTTGCTAAATAGGGGAAACCCCAAATAACCCCCAAGTTATTTCCTGTTCTGATTTTCAAAGAGAAAGGGTGAAGCTGCCTGTTTTATCACCACTTTTTTTCCTTGTCTTTTCTCTTTTTTTGCGATTTGCCTTCTGATAGTCACATGATGTGGGAATATAATTAGTTGTTTACTCCTTCAGCCTCTTGTCATGCCCCATATATTCTGCTAACCCAGCAAGCAGTCCTTACTTACCATGTTTAAAATATAAGCAACCTGCTGATTCTATTCACACTGTTCTGCAAGAGCTGCTCTTGGAGCAGCCGCACACACAGGATGCTCTGCTTCTCGTCTGCAGGGCTGTTACGCAGGCAGCCTGTTTGCTGTCAGCAGCCGCCAGTGCTGAGCCTGTCCTGATGGGTCTGGCGGGGTGCTGACTTCCAAACGTGCTCAGGGTTGTGCAGATGGGCACAGGCAGGAGGGCAGACGCCAGTGCTGGGCAGG
>NW_010313006.1:3721-23173 GCF_000700745.2 Antrostomus carolinensis
CCACTAGCTAGGCAGCGGAGGTAGTACCTTGAACAAGGTGCACAGACTGGCTTCCACCACTGACGTGTCCTCTGTGCCTCAGGATGAAGGCAACAGTCAGAAATGCAGAAACCTTGCAGTCACAATGTTTCTGTTGGTATCTTGCCTGGTTCTTCTTTTTTTCCATTCTAGCCTAACTTGCACCTCTTTCCCCTCTCCTAAACATGTCATTATATATATGGTTTTCCCACCCATTAGCCTCACCCCTAATCTCATCTGGGTTAGTGTGCTAGAGGGAGAGGGTAGCACATAGGCCTAGGGATGAACAAAGACTGTATTTGAATAAGAAGCAATATCAAGCAATCGGTGTGTGATTCTCAGCACGATGCTGGACTGTGTGCCTACTTTTTATTCAAATACATGGTAGAAACAGGGAGTTTTGCCTCTGGAAGTGAGTTTCTGAGGAAACAAAAATTAAGCTTGATTATCAGAATATAAATGCAACCCTTACTTTTATGCACTCTTTTGGGATCTGCTACTAGAGTAATTTGGCATCTGCTCAGCAGCAGCAGCTAACAAAGCAGTGTTGGGATTTCTGGCAGCCCATGACCTGCTGACCCTTTTTTTTTTCTACTTTGTATTTCTACGTACTCTGCTCCAGAAGAAGTCATCCATTATGGGTTCCCCTTAATCACCCTTAGAGGTTTGGACAAGTTAAATGTATACATATATTTCCAAATAAATCTACCCTCCAGCCATTGATTGTTATTCTGGCTTTTTTCAGAACTCTTTCTCATTTATCTTTTGTCTTTTTGATAGTGCTGTGGATGGAACTGAATATTTTAGGCCAAGATCATAAAGAAAATGACTTAACCTGATGCTGTTACAGCTCTTCATGTGGAGTCCAAAATTACTCTTTTGCCTTGCCATATCCTGTGCAAACTCCCATTTATTTGCCTGGGGGAAAGAAGGTGACTTTCACATCATTCTCTTTTCCAAGTTGTGCTGTTCAGGCTTTTTCTTACACTGAAAAAATATTTGTATTCTTTGTACACTATTTATCAATTTGTCTTACTCTAGATCAAAACAATTACTTTTTGAGTGCATCATTTCTTTACACCCCATCTGTAATTCTGTCTTCATTGGTATTTGCAGTTTTTTGCGATCTACAATTGTAAATGTCAGCAGCATGCTGAAGTTTATTTTCCTGATTAAAATATTTTTTAAAAAAAATCAACCCTCACATCCATATTTATCATACCCCAAACATCTTCTCACAGTTCAACATATCATATGACTTGATATAACCTGCAACACTGTCTTGAGGTTCTCAGTAGATACTGGGGTTTCCAGCCTACTGCAAGCCATGTTTGAGGGGGAGAAGCCTACATGAGAGCTAGAGCAGCCGTTTGGTAGCTGGCAGAAGGAGGCAGCTGGGCTGTAAGCAGCCTGGGAGCTTCCCAGGGAAATCGCTTGCTGCTGGCAGGCTGTCATTGGTAGCAGCAGGAGGACATAAGGAGACAGGACATAAGGACACAAAATTGCATATGTGATCGGCAGAAGACTGGTGTCAAATGATCCCAACAAGGCCCACCCCATACGATCATAACCCTCATTTGAGATTCAGCTGCAGGGCTGATAAAGTTGCGACTGTTAAGAGTTAATTGTGCTTGAGGCAGTTGCCCTATTTGTTCCAAGAAAGCCATAAAACAGTTGTGTTACTTCTGCAGAACCTTCGTGTTAAGCGAGGACAGCCTGGCAACTAGAGCCTGCAAGGCTCCTGCCTCCAACACCTGCAGTGCTGGGCCCTGAACTCGGGGAGCCCCAGCTGGGAGGGGGCATCCTCGCCCGCCCTCAGAGGACAGTGCTCCACAACAACCTCACAGTTCCTAGCAAAGCCAGCCTGAATTCATTTTTCAAGTAAGATTTTTATGGAATATTATTTGCAACCTTAAAAAAATCTACTACATTACATCTGCTGCCTTCTCTTCAGCCATTCCTTTCGTAAGTCTGTCCTAATAGATCACTCAAGTTTGCATGGCAAGATTTTTTTCATAAGACCACAGTGTTTGCTGATTGTGGCTCTAGAACCTTCCAGAGGTTGAGTGATCACTGTGCAATGCTACTGACTAGGAACAGAAATTGTGCTTAAGAGAGACTGATGCCAAGTACCACTCTTTTTTCTTAGGAAATAGGTGAGATATTTGGTTAACAAATGCTTCGCAGTTTCCCACATCTGTTGTGATAATAATTTATGCTAGAATTACAAGAAGCGTATCACATGCATTCCAGAAACCACAGCAGAATGCAGCTCTGACTCCTGCAGCAAACGTAAATTATTTCTTGTATTCACTTACAGTTTCTTAATCAAACCATTGTCAATCAAGCTACCTGTTTGCAAGGTCACAAAGGCTGTTTTTATTAGCATGTGGTGTGTGTTACGTTAGGTTGCAGACTGTTTGCAACTGCAACAAGAGAGCGGGAGGTCTGTTGCTTGATGAAAACAAATCCAATTGACTATGTCTGTTTTCCTTAGGTGAGCTATTACCAAGCAGAAAAAGCAGGCGTGGAGTAGCACACATGCTATAATTTGTGATGTTCAGGAGCTCTGCAAGTCTTTTTAGGTTATTATGCAAATATAACAAGAATGAGAACTTTTCAGAAGATGAGATTTTTACTGCAGTTCATGCACAAATTTTTCTCTGCTAATACAGGCAGTAAGTTGGCTATATTACTTGGCTAGTTTTTCAACAAAGTAAATTCCTGGGACTCTGCCTGACTCCCTTGGAAAATTTGAAGCTGTTTTTAAGGAGGTTCCGTGAGAAAACACAGCACAGTGAATTTCGCTAACTTTGGCTGGCTTATAAGGGAAAGGCTTGCAGTTACCCTCAGGCATGAACTTGATTACATAAAGAGTAAGAAATACAAAATAAATCATATGCTTTAATTCTAAATTACATTATTTGATGTAATAAGAACTTCCATACCAGATCAAATCTAAATTAGTTGTCTGCCAATAGTAATTCCCAGATGTCTCTGAGGAAATTGCCCTATTCTTCAACCTCCTTTCCCCCCTCCACGAGTATAATGGATAATTCTATAACAACCTGACTACAGGGGAAGTTATTTTCTAGCCTCAGGCTGGTGGCTGATTTATGCCCTGAACTGTGAACATTTATATCCATTATGAATTTTTATCAGGTCCAATCTAATTCCCCACATAAATGTATGAATATGTATGTATAACCTTTTGCTGAATCCTGCTAAGCGCTTGGCCTCAATGATACCATTTGCCAGCATGTTTTGCAGGTGTATCGCTTTTGACAATTTTAAATATATTGCCTTTTACTTTCACTATTACAATCAGTGTTTACTTGGGGAATGTATCAGTGGTAGCAATAACCCCCAATATCCTTTTTCCCCAGTCAGTCCCTGCCTTGAACAGCTCTGAAGCCTGCAGCCCCAGCTGGAGCGTAGGTGCCCGTGCTGAACCAGAAGACAGCAATCTCCGTCCCGCTGACATTTCCTGCTCCATCCCCTCATAGACCAGACCTCGCCTTTTACATTATGGGCTGATGAAAGTCAGAGGGGTGATGCTTGCAGTAAATGAAAAGGTTAAAGTGTCTCTAGGACTACTATCTCTCTGCTGCACCATAACTTCCTGAATTCAAAAGTGTCATTAGAATTGAATGTCAAGAGAAGAGTTTATTTTGGGGGGAAGAAGTTGATTTGGGCTATGGGAAAGAAATTAATTTTGATTTGTGTTGGGTCGGGTCAAAGAGGTGGTTTTGTGAGACTGGGGAGGCAGGGATTAATCTTGGGGTAGGCTATTACAGCAACATCTTAGTGTGGGAGGAGGGTAGATTATCTTTCATTATAGGGAAATTGGTTATACCTGGTAAAAGAAGGTTGGATTAGGAATGATTCTGAATAGAAAAATAAGAGCTATTTTACAGAAAGAAGGAATTTCACTATATGTCTATGTGGGCTGACTACTGACATAAAAATTGGTCAGGTTTTGGCTAGAAGCAAAAGAAGATGGGACAGACTAGGGAAGACAATACAGAAGAAGCAAGAAAAAATGATGTTTTCCTTTCTCCTCCCAAACCCAGACATTACTGACAGTATCTGTGTTCACAGAAATTTGAAAGGCAGGCAATTCCCAGGGTTGCCATAGGGAAGAGGAACTCTTGCAAATCAAACCTTGACCAAGCACCTGTAATGAAAAGAAGGCCATGAGACTGACTTCAACAGTCCATATCCGAAAAATCTTGAGTTTGTGAATCCTCATAACACACTCTTGGTGAGGAAATATTATTGGTCTGAAAAAGTTCATTTACAGAGAATAGGGTTATATGCATAAATCCAACAGAGACATTCGGAGTGGTTACAACTGACAGAGAAGTCAAGAGGCAGTAACTGCGTACAGAGAACTTTGGTGATCAGAGTCAGTATAGGGCATCTGTGGACTTAGCCACAAGGTTTCACATGTGGTTTAAGTTCTATAGTTTGAAAGTGCTGAGACATGGTCTCTTGTTGGTTCACTTAATTACATAATGAACAGCTGTGAAGTTTTTATTTGGATTCAAATTTCCCTGGAACGCAAAGTAATTTAGATCTGAGCTTTTGGCGACAGTCCCTTCCCAGCTTGTACTCAATGTAAATTACTGCCCTAGAATCATGACATGTTCAATTTATCCTCCATTTTAGATGGCTGAAAAGTGCATGCATAATTCTGTGCATACCACGCTTTCTGTAATCTACTGTGACAAATAGACCAAAGGACTGAAACTGCTAGGTAAGACACTTTATTTTAGTCATGAACCCACACCAGTCTTAGTTTAAATACCAGGCAAAAAAAAATGACACTTGAATTACTTGATTTGAATCAATGCCAAATTCAATCCTACACAAACTCAGAAAGAGAGAGGGAAAAAAAGTCTTGGAATAAACCCAGTGATTTATGTGTGGGAATGTAAGGCAATAGCAAGGAGCAATTGATATGATTGTAATGACAGGAGTGGATCACCATGAAAAATCTGACAACTTTTAATTGGAGCTACTGTGACTAAGGGATAGGGAACAGGGTGATATTTTTACACATGGATCATGACTACAAGAAAAGTAGACTTGGGGCCCAGCATTCCCATTTCCATGCTCTATCAAAAATGCTGGTCAAGCTCTGTATGCCATGCTCCACTCACACTGCTGTGAGGTTCTCCACTGCCCAGTACAATGGAAGAGGACAAATATCCCCATTCTGGAGAGACAAATAGAAAATAGTTATATCACACCTGTCTGAGAGAAATATACATATTTCCATGAACTAATTCCACATAACTATGTTAAATTAAGAGCCGTATCCAGAAATGGTGAACTTTGGTGTGAGTTTTGACCTTCTGGGTCAGTCCAATTAGCCCGTTAGTGCCATGAGTTCAGCTGCAGGGAGGCAGTGTCACCTGAGCATCCCCAGGGAAAAAGCAGGACTGCCTACGATCTTCTCAGTGTTACATATCCAGCAGGGATTATGTTTTCCAGAATTATTTTATACCCTGAAGGACTTTCTTTACTATGCAGCAAGCCTTTCTAATAAGGCTATGTTTGCATAACCAAATGCTATGAGTTCAGATCAGAAAGGCAGCCAAGGCAACTTTTTAGCTACACCTACTAATTCCAACACTCAACTCAACCCAAGAAAACAGACTGGGAGGTAGTTGCCTAGAAAGTTCACTACTGCAGTTCTCTTTGGACACTTGTACCCAGAGACTCTGAATGAGCTTTCTCTGAAGTTACACTCAGAAAGGTCTGACTCTTTAAACAATTTTGTCCTCAGCCAGAGACCTATCCTCTAATTTGATGCCCCTCCATGGAATTTTTTTTTTCTCTGAATTGTCATGCCAAACAGTTGTCTGCTTTGTTGGTTTTTTCATGGAAAGGCACCTGCTCAATTTTAGATACTGTTCAGCCTGTTCCACTTCAGTGGTCTGCACTACTCCTCCGAGAGCCCTGAGCTTTTCACATATTTCAGGCTGCCAGCTCTCTTATGTGCTTTTCCCCAGCAGCCAATTTTGCTCTGAAGCTCTTATGACTGAGCCAACCTCCATTCCTTCATAAAGGGACACCCCCTTGTTATTGCAATTGAGGAGTTCCATAAGAGGCTTTTAATGTCTCCAGAGCATTGTTATGTACAATAAAATCTTGAATTAAGCTTTACCTAACACTTGTTCATGCAATATTCATGTATTGGCAAATTGTATTTTGTTTCTGCTGTTGACAAATACTTTCAGGTTTATTTCTAATTCCGTAAGTACATGATCAGATTAATATATGACTGAATAAAATGTTATATGCTCTGTTTGAGTAACAGAAGCAGCTCAAAGCCTGAATTCTCTACAATGTACACTGCCATCTTGTGTTCTGAAGCTCTAGATAACATAAAAATGCACACTATACATATAGCTTTTCACAAAATAGGAGTTGGCTATAGGAGTGGAATGTGCAAGGTTATCAAAAGATGTTTACTGTAATTTTCTTTTATTTCTTATAAAATGTAAAATAGTCCTTAAAATACCAAGTCTCACTGGTAATTCTGAATTCATCTGTTCTACAAATCCATTCCATTTAATTAGTGATTTGGTGGTAACCCAGTAAAAAAAAAAAACAAACTACAGAGAAAATTCTGCTGCAGCCAAGCCATTCTCTTTTTCCAGCATTAAGGTCCAATATGGACTCCAAGGAACAGCTCTGTTGCAAGGCAGCTCTGAGCTGGTATAGAGTTGCCAAAGGAGTTGTATGCCAAATGCTTCTCTTCTGCAAAAAGTGGGGTATGATAGAAAAGAGGGAAGACTTGTATTCTTAGCTGGAATCTCTGTCTCTCTGAAATAACTGTAGTCTGAACATAACTATATAATCTCTTAGGCTGTTCCAGTATGCACCAGAGTACTGGTCACTGGGTTGAAAGAGGACCTAGAGTGACATTTACTTACAAAATGAAGAAAGCTAATCCAGCATCTCTGCCCTGTGGTGTTTATTCAAAACGCAAAACCAATGACACATCTTGGTGGATGAAATAAGTACTGCGTAGTCTTTCTCTAAAAACGATCGTTCCTTCATAACGTGCTAATCAAAGAAGTCTTTTTGCACATGCATACTTCCAATTGTTTTCACTGTATAACAGTACTTAGCTCTGCCTTTTTATTATGTTTTTATTAATTCCAGCTTCTTGCTGTAGTTGTTTACTATTGCAAATGTGTAGGAGCACTCTTAAACACAGCTTTGAACAATGGTTCTATAAACCCCAAAGGATTTATACCATACAGCTGCTGTTGCCTGAAACAAGCATAAGCATGAAAGGGAAAAGGGTGCCAAAAATCACATACTAAGCATAGAGACACCTGGGGCAGGCCAGGAAATAGTAAAAGTGTATCAAGGTAACAGATGCCAAGGTAGAAGGACAGAATGGCAGAGAACATTAGCAGGGGGGAGAAGCACACTTGGCCTTTCTTGCTCCCCTCATGTTAGTTGCTTTCCATGCCAGAAACCTTTCATTCCACCTGTCTGGCATTTCTTAGCCCATGTGCACATACTTTTGTATGAGCCTATAGCATCATTTGCCACCTCTGGAAGGCAAATGCTTATGGCACCCATTACTGACTGGTGCAGGGACTGTCTCCCAAGGTTACTTTTTATGGCTCACATGCATAATATACCACGGCACAGAGTTTAAACAACCTTCCTCTTTTGTGAAATGAGCAGTTGGAATGATTCAAAAGATCTTTCGCTTCTGTGACGGTACTTTTGTAATACTTTACTTCTTTTTAAACTTGTCTTCAAAAGGCAAACGTGTATATTGCAGTTTGGTTGCATAACGTCCTGTTTCAGTAAGAGGAGAACAATACAACTGTTTGCACAACACATTGCAGTCAGTGTTTAAGTAATGCAAAAAGCTTATTGAAAAGGACTTTGTCATTTCAAAATCTGGAATGCTTTGCTAAGATTGTTAATGCTATTTTATTTACTTTATTGGCCTGTAAGATTCCTGTCAGTTTTCTTCGTTTTCTCGCACAGAGTCATACTTTCTTAATTTATATTCTTTGCTGTGTTGCCATCTGAGAGATTTTCAGAAAGAAAAAGCTAATTGGCTACATATGAGAAATAATAAAACAGTAACTCAAATTGTGATAGAAATTATATCAATAAAGCAGGAAACTGATTTCTGTAATCTCTGTACTACAGTAATCTCTGACAGAGCATTCACATACCTCCCTGGTGACTGACTAGCGCTGGCTGTAACAGTCATGGGAGAAGCAGAAGGGGGAAAACTGCTGCAAACAGAGCATGTGTATGAGAAGAACTAATGTCTACTGTGTCCTCAGTTCCAGGAGATGTGGATTGACAAAGCCTGTGACTGTGGTCAGTCTAAGCCTCTTAAGCACCCCATGCCCCAGCTTTTGAGTGTCTGCCAAGGTTTGCCAATCTGCCTTAGACTGCATAATGTCCTAGCAATGGATCAAAGTTTGTTGTTTCCATTCCTAGTTTGTTTTCCATTAGCTAGTTCATTTTGTCTTTGTGAGACCTTTACTGATGCCAGAAGATGCCTGCCCATCAGCCTGCCTATGCTGACAGCTACCTATGGTCTAAAAGTTAATGGTGGGACACAAAACATTACAGATAAGTCTAAGCATGTGAGTTGAACCTGTTCCCTCCGGATGAGTAATTGTACATTGTAGCACCATGTCTGAGCTGCTGGGTTAATCCTGAATGTGAACTGTGGAGAAAACACTCACTTAAGTTTAGACTTTCACGTTCCCACCTAGAAGCACCCTCCGACCACCTAAAGTCACAGGCATTAGGCAGAACTGCAATCACCATGTGCAGCTGGGTCCAGCTAAACCCACAATGCCCTTGGGAATACCAATGAACTTTCAGAGAAAGAGCAGGATCAAGGAACAGCAAACAGAGTTTCATTGAACAAAACTTCAAAGCATTTATCATATTTTCTCCTGTAATTAATCTTAGTATTTCTAAGCTTTTCCAGGGATACCATTTCTGTTATTGTAGCCTTTCGTACTCCGGTACTTTTCGTACTTCGGTAGAAGTAAACCCGGACATATCCCTGGAGTACACACTACACTTCCCAGAGGCCTTACATGTATTTTACTACTTGGGGAGAGTTGTCTGAAGAAAAGGGAGACCCACCACAGAGCACAAAATAATCAAGTCTCGAATTTAAAGTTATCATAGGTTTTTGTTTTATGTTTTAATAAAGCTGCCTTTCCTTTAAAGTGTCCATCTGCAGGATTATAAATGGCAGTGAGAAAGCCTCTGCTTAGGTTTATTTTCTGTTACCAAGAGCAGCTGGCCATCTGCTGGGTAAAAGGAAAGCTGTGCTTTGTTGCATTTGGAAGCAAAGGTCACAAATAGCACAGCCCAGTCCTTTGCCAATGACACATTCATGTGTGTCTGATCAGAAAATGTCTTGTTAACCCACCCAGCTCAGCTTACCAGACCTCCTTTGGTCAGAACTCAGCACTGTGCAATTTTAAATGGTTTTCACACAGAGATGCTGTCTATGTAAGATTCTTGCTGTCCCTAGATGTGCTGGGACAAATGAAAAGATGCCACCAGATTTCAGGGTACAGCTTCAGCCTCTGCGTTCCAGCACGTGAGGCGGGGATGTCTGCACTAGCTGGGGACTCCAGGACCCACTGCCTGCTCTGCCTGGCCTGTGCTGGGTCTGTCTGCAGGGATTTGCAGGGCTGAGGACGCTGCATCAAAAGCTTGCCACAGAGGCACTGATTCGAATCGGCTCGTCACACTTCAGCACTCTGTAAGTCTGGGAGATGCTTGTGTGCAGGGACTGCTGACTCTGGAGTCTTGCTCCAACATTTAGTACATTTAAAAGAGTCCTAGGGGCAGTGTGCAAGGTAAGATGGAGTGCAAAATGAAGGGTTGACAGGGGAAAAAAATAATTGTAAAGCTTTTCTGTTAAATCCAGTCAAAACATAACTGAGTGAAATCTCAAGCAAGACTGACAAGGCATAAGGATAAGTCTGCCTGTTTTAGCACAGCCAGCAATGCCGTACGAGTCAAGTAAGAGGTACAGAAGGCAGGAACGCTTGGCAATTCTGGGATACATGGCATCACCAGGAGAAGAAATCTGAGGCAAATAGTTTTTCCTTTTTAATTTTTTAAAGGTGTTTAGAAACTGGTTAGAAGCTACAATAAAATGTATTTAGACACTATAACAAGTGTTAAGAAAACACTCTGGTGATAAACAAATACACACTTCAGTTGACTACAAAATAATTGCTAAAAAGCTCTCTGTAGAAGGAATGTGCTATGTCTCTGCATTCCTGGTCTAAGAGTAGAGAACTCCCCACTGAAGATCCAAAAGCACTGCTTTCTGCTCTGAGAGTTGGAGAGTTTGAATGATGTACTGAGCAGTAAATGAGGAATTTAATTGGAGGAATAAGACAGAAATGATCTCTAGCCATTATAAGAAAAAATTCAAACACAGAAGAAAAACTCAAATTAGGGACTCAGGCATTTCAGCTCTGCCTTGCTTTCCTGTATACCAGGAGTCTCACCCTCTCCAGTTCAGCTGAAATCTGGTATTTAAATAGGGGTAAGGCAGTTTTAATGCTCTTGGCCCAAGCTGCTATGTACCAAAATGTCCAGCGTAAGCACTACTATTGTCACAGCAAGACAATCTTCCTGATAAATGTCTCAATTTTCTCCCTCTTCCTCCGCTGAATTTATTATCATGGCTTTATTCTTTCTTCAGTCACAATGTACTATTATCCTTAACTGCCCTCTTAAAACTAATCCATATATTGGCCAGGAGGGAGTGCTCTAGCAGGGGAGCCAACACTATTATCCTAGACTCTTGCTGTTCCAGCAAGCTTGGGAATGATTGCCCTGAGGTTTCTCACCAAGCTGCTTTCAGTTCACAAGAGCATGAGGAATCACTCAGTACTTCTTTTTATGTCTAGTCATTAGGTATATTTACAGTAGTACTTTCTCCCTCAAAGTTTGGCACCGCTTTCTTTGCCCCCACTTTCTGTTTTACAACTGTTCCCTTGCCCCTAAACTTCCAGTGCTGCAACGCTGAGGAGCTGTGAACACAAGGACAGTTTGTTTTTTACTTCTCAACACACAAAGAATGTTGTGTTAAATAGAAAATAAATTCTGGTTTTCTCTCATTTGCAAATGCCTGCCTTCTTCAGCGATATCATTGCATGTAATGGAGCAGTAAGCTGGTCCCCTATCAAACAAAGAAAGCAGTAGAGATTAATTATCTCACAAATATTTTGGAGAATCAAGCAGTTCACCCATTTGTGCTGCTCCATTTCCCATGTTTTCAGATGAAAGAGCAGGCTGCTGTCTAAATTGATGGCACCCTTTTCAGCTGAGACCAGCTTAATCTATTTTGTGTTCTTCAAGAAAGGAGCTGCCTTTGTCATCCCCTGTATGCACCACATTTCTCTATTGAAACAAAGCACTGGTGAACAGCACTGGCCTGACAGTGCCCGAGACTGGAGTCCTCAGGTCTGGCAAGGCAGCAGCAGTAGGAGCATTTAAGGTATCCTGCTGGTGCAAATTCCTCAGGAAGAGCTGAAGCTATGTTTTAATTTTAAATACTTAATTAAACTGCTACAATACAATAATAAAATATGCAGATGAATTCAAATTGCATCATCGTCGGGAATGAAATAAAATTTTTGAAAGTTAAAATCAACAAATAACAAGTAACTCCAAAAACGGAAGGGAGACAGACTGCCTGATAGTGACTCTGACTGTTCTAGCAGTGCTTGCTTACTTATAGGCAGTGATGCTTTTTAATGGTTCCTACCCATGACTGTCCACTCTACCCTTCTCCAGGAGGCTCTCGCTGTCATCGCAAAGACAGTTTAGCTGCCTGTGGAGCAGCTGCTGAACTGCTCCTGTTTATAGCCTTGCCTATTCAGATAAATTACCACTCATTCCTCTTCATATACTGCGCTGTAATTTGCAAAATCCTGAAAATCATCCCTTTCTACTAGCATCTCTGATGTTAAAACTGTATTTTAAAAACTGCAACAGATTTGCATCAGAGCAGAAATGTTGCTTTTACTTGTACAAATATTCTGTTCATCTGCCTTTGAGACTGCAGCCAAAATTATAGTTTAATCAACATTTGTTTTGTTTCACAGAATGATACAATTAGCTACATTCATTCAAACTTCCTTGATTTACTACTTGATCTCATTATTATTGTTTCAGCCTGTCTCCTCCTTCTGTTTTTTGTTTCTCAGATGTGGCAAAACTGAAGAGCTTAGATCCAGGACCAGGAATGGGAGAATGAAAATGAGGTGTAGAGATGCGTGCTCCTGCGCTAAACAAAACGCAAATGGTATAATACTGGCAAAATGATAATTTAGCGAAGTGTAAACCAGGACATCACTCCCTTTCAGCTGCGGTTAGCCACGAGTGCAACACCACGTGGTGCATGGTGCTCACCAGCCTGTGGTTAAGTTCCCTGTTCGCAGCTCTGTGCCTCTGATTCCTCTTTCACTGACTGCGATTCCTCCTGCCCCATTACTCCGTTCCTTACAGAACAGCAGAGGTACAAAAGAAACCTGGTACAGACATAAAAGATCTTGTGCCTATGGCATTGGCAGTCTCCTGATGAAGCTTTCTGTGGCAGAAGCATACAAAAAGCCATTGCTGGATGTTCAGTTTGCCTCCACTATCTTGCCATACAATTGCTTAGGGTGCTCAATCCCCTCTTGGCACAGCACATGAAAAGAGACCATTAAATGCCAAATACCACCACTTGTTTCTGTCTACACTCTGCCTGACTCTTATCTAATCTATTTGCATCATCTTTGCATGTATTCTTGAATGTCTTTCTGAACTTAAGATCCTGAACCATGTCTCTAAAAGTGAAGGTGAATTGTATTATTCCTCTGTATCTAGTTAGTACATACAGGGAAAGCATCTCTGACCTGTAATTTGGCAATGCAGAGGGAAGCTGGGCCAAACTAGAAGGAATAATACAGAATTGCAGGAAAATTTGGGGGAATGGAATAAGAAGGAAGTGAATATCACTGAGGGCTAAACAAAGATACAAGTAAAGAGAATCAGGAGGATGGTGGCTGTTTGGATAAGAGTGCACGCATCTTCGTGCATAAACTGCAAACCTGCGGCAGGATGTGAGGACACAGCTTAACCCATGGCCCCAGCAGACCTCAATGGCAGGGACAGTATTCACTCTCAGCTGTGTGTTGAAAGACTACGGACCTGAATTATAAAAGGATGGGGGTGTCTGCATATATCAGAACAAATGCAGAGGCTTCAGTAGTTGTATTCTGTCTACAATTTTCACAAAGCACCTATCATGCATAGGGAAATTAAAATGTTTAATAAAATTCTCGTTATAAAATCTTAACTTTCCATTAGTAGCTACCTTTACAGGACCATTGTACTGTTGTGTGGGAGATAATTATGGAGTAACATAAGATCAAATGAGCATAATATAAGTACTATTGAGACAGCGTTAACAATTTTAATCTAAGCTGTAGATGTTTCATTCTGCTTTGACATCTATTTCCCTTGAGATCATGGAAAAACCTATCATTTTAAGCAAAGGAAAAAAAAAAAATCAATTCCTTTGTGTGAAAAGTGACCAAAACAATGGCATTATGTGAATGGAACCCTAAAGGTAGAATCAAACACTTCAGTCAAATACAACTCACATTTAAAGAGTGTTTTGTTGATTTTAAAGTATCATATGACTATTTGTCAGCTTTCATTTGGGAATAGTTTTTGCACGGTCTATTCAAACACTCTGCCTGTCCCAAATACAGTGTTTATGCAATTACATTACTTAATTGTGTGTCTGATGTTGCATACCTTGATATTCCCTAGAGCTTATTCAGGTAATTGTCTTAAAAAGTAATAGACACTAGAAGAAATCGTTCCTTCTCATTAAACTCCAAGGAAGGACTGTCAGTAGCTGATTTGTTTGTTAAGCTGCCTTGCTATCTGATCTAGTGAAGGGTTTTGAGTTGGCCACAACAGCTAAGTGTCACAGCTTTAACTGAAATATGTCAAACATTTCTGCTAGGTTATCTGATAAATGTCCATTTTCCAGCAGTAAAGAATTCTGTAATAAGATTCTGTCAATAACTGCACCAAAACATTTGGCTTTTCATCAGCACCTTTTAAATATTTCAGTAAAGCAAGTAAAAACCCAACAGACTTAAACTGCATTCAAGCCCCATCAGCCCTCTCCATATCCTTGTATTTCTCCTCCTCCTGAGATGCTGTTTCTCACCCAGAAGCTGCAGAGCTCTTGTTATACCTACAATCTTCTCAAAAGGATACACAGGGATTGAGTTTCTAATTAAAACTCAAGCAACATTCTGTTCCACAATACAGTTTACATGTTATATACCCTTAGGAGTAAAACAGTGGTTATTAGAACTAATCATATGTCTAGGGACACAAGCAAGGGAAACACAGAATTAAGCAAATGCCGTTATTAGGTCATTTCTTCTTCCTCCTCTAAATTCTGAGAAATTGTGGGAGATTGGGAGAATTTCAGTGCACCAAACTACACACTTAGAATGGATTATTTAACAAAACGCTGTAATACAATCTAGTTTCCAGTATCTCCCCAGAGGACTGGATGTACATGGAGATCCTAGCAATGTTCTGAGTTGATCTCACATTCCATACACATTAGAGCACATGGGACAGGAGACTGCCAGGATATGGGATTATCAGGACAAATTGTTGAACATGATTAGTGTTTACTACCTCCAGCTTCTCCCGCCTTAGTTCCTCAGGAACATTTCTCTACTGTCTGCTGGCTATCAAAGCAATATATTTTGAGGAAATATAGAAGGGCATCTTTACTTTCCAAACATACATAACTATTGAAATAAGGAGAGTATCATAATTATATTAATTAAATGTCTCAAAAGGAAGCTACCAACTCTAGTCAGGAGAAATTCATAAACTGGGCTGAGAAAGGCAGTGCTCCTTCTCAAAAGGGGATTTTCAGAGTTGCAACACTTCCTGTCAGACTCTTCCACAGGAGGGCATAAAGCTGGAATGAAAAATTGAGGTTCTGAAAGTAAATAAAGAGAGCTGAGAATAGGTATGAGATGAAGTCACCAAGATAAAATGCAGGTGTACAGGAGTTGCAACAGCCGAGAAAGTGTAGAGAGGGCAAACAGTTTCCACAGAAGCTCCCTTGTCATGCTAGGCAGTTACATTTCACTTTAATTGACAGCTCTCTTAAAAAAGGGGAAGGAGACAAAGTCTTGAAGCAGTAAAAAAAAGAGTCTGCAAACCACACTTGAGCTCCTCTGGGATATGCACCTTGAAGACTAACTGCCTGTCAAATTGCGCCTACTTTCACTGACAAAGCTGCGGGAAGCCGTATGTGGTAACTATGTTTGGTTTTACTGAATTGCCTCAATAAATAAATATGAAACACTTTTCTCTTGACAAGCTTTTGATATACATGGCTGAAGAGTTGAAACTGGGCTGTACATCTCTATGTAGAGTTTCTAGGAAGCTTGCCTTTCTTCTCTTCAGTTATTGGGATGCAGCAGGACTGTCGTTACAGTAGAATGAAGAAGGTGAAATGAGTTCATTGGGAAACTGCAAAGCATGTACATTGATAAACATACCTGCCACTGTTGCTACCAGTGATAGAGTTTACCTGGTTTTACTACTGGAAGGAAACCAAATAAACAAATAGAAATGAGTCTTATTTGGTTTGCAAAGGCCAACCTTAAACTGATTGATGCACAAACTCAACCATGCATGCAGCTAACAATTTAGCAAGTATTTTTCTTTCATGCAAAATGTTAGATACAGAAAAGTCATACATGGAGCTATTACCAGTACACAGACAATAATAATATATTACTAATAATTCTGCCTTGGGGCACCAGTGGAAGGCTTCGTGAAGTAACAGCAGTTTCAAAGAGAAGTCAACATGCATTTTTTAACATATTATGGACAAGGATTTAGCACTTGCTTCTTAGTGAACAGCTCTTGTTCATATATAGACTTAACTTCCGAGCTCTAGCATTTCTAAGCTTTTCAGATCATTTTGCTGACTGAAAGCTGAAATAGTTGATTATCTTTGATACTTTCTCCTTTACTAGAAAAGAGTTGACCACCATATACAAAAAACATCTGTGTTTTTTGCATGTTTAAAGAGACAACATGCTGTCCACTAACCGTTTCCATACAAAAAAGGTCAGCTTCTAGTTGAAGATCCCCAGATAGGAGGTTTCATTCATGGCCCATGCTCTGCAGGCTTTCATCACCTTTTTCCTAGTTTCAGCTCCCTCTGAAACTTGTGTAACCTTTCAAAATCCAGGCTGATCCTTGACAATTGGCCTCTCCCTAGCTGAGCTCTGAGACCTGCACCTTTCCCCTTCTGTGGCACCGAGGCCTGCAAGCTGAGCCTCGTATGGCCATAAGCTGGCAGTGGATGGATGGATGTGGTGCCTTTCCACCAGGGTCTCTGCTGACTCTATAAAAATGGCACAAAGCCTAAGCAGGTCTTAGACAAATTGGCTGCTTTTAGGAAAACTTCTTGGCCCATTCAAATAGCAACAAAACTCCTCCCAGAGCATGAATTACTTGGTGTTGAATGACATGTCATGAATGGGTGTAAGCTTTCTTTTTTTTTTCCTCTGGTGAAAAAATGACTAATCCAGAGGTGATCTCAAGGGCTTATGTTCTTTTCCCCCTTTAATTGCCTCATCAGCTTCTTCTGAGCCCATGATTCAGCTGCAGATGCCCCACACCCATCCTGTACCTAAGGAAGCCAAAACCCCACCTCTTCTGTATGTGCTGGCTTTTTGTACAGGGGTGCAGAACAAAAAGATGTTCTAATATATTAGTGTCAATCACTTCTGCCTAACAATTGAACTGGAGAAAGCAAGAACATCTAACACACCTTATTCAAGCTGGTGTTTCCTTCTGTTTTAACCCTGCAAATAGCACCATGAAATGAAGACTCTTGAAAAAGTTAGTTTCTAATTTCTCATCTTTCTTGAAAGCAAAGGATTCTTTAGGTTCATTTTTCATTGGCTACTATTATGCTAATGTTCTTCTGTTGCCCTCAGAAGCAGTGAGGTGAATTACCTCATAACTCAAAGCTGTGTGAAAAAGTAAGAATAAACACAAAATAATTCAACCTTTTCCTGCTACTTAGTAAAGGAACAGCACAGGCATGTACTATGACACTGGCAATTCAGCTAGTTTCAGCTGGGGCCAGGAATGAATCGAGTATCTCATTGCCAGCATTCAGCAATGTGGAAAGATTTAGGTAACTGTGACTTAAAGTCCTCACAGCTATATCCAGAACTTCAGTAAACAATGTGAATGGAAACTCAGTCAAGAGACCAGTGTTCCCTACAGCAGCAGACAGTTAAATGTGGATATGCATGAGTTAATCCAGAAAGCAGTATACAAATTATCCACAGGGGGGGAATTTAACTCTATAACTAAACTACCAAACTGCTGGAACAGCTGTTTATGTTGCAGTAAAACCAGAAACCTAACCTTAAGCTGAGACCCCATTGCAACTAGTGCAATTCCTGCCCCAGGAAAATTACAGACTATTTTCTAGTCAAAGTAAACAAAAGGCATAAAATCAATTAACGACAGTGAGAATAAAAGCAAAACAAATAGTAATAATACCTGGGTGGCTTTTATGTACTGCTTTTCATTAGTAGGTCTTATAGAGGTTGATCCTGTATTGTCACATAGTCCTTCACGTATCTATCTTCAAATCAGTCTCTCTAGGAAGACACTGTTATCCCTGGTTTATATATGGGGAGCTATGATTCAAAGAGGCACCGATATTGCACGTGAAGCAGGGAACTGAACCAAAGTCTCACTGCTTGTGCACTACATACTGCTCCCTGGAGAACTTTCAGCTAGGTGCTGCTCCCTGGAGAACTTCCTGCTAGTTGCTTAGTTAATGGACAGGTATCTTGTTGAAGTATCATGGGAAAAATAGGTCCCTGAAAGAGATTTGAAAGAGGGTAAGGTAAGAGTTTTATGAATTTTCATGTGGTTTTATTTCATACACATGACATAACAAGCATAGGGGTGTATGAGGAAGAAATGAATAAATAAATCAATGATAGGCAAAATGTAATTATGAAAGTATTAGTAATGGCATAGATATTAGCATTCCACTTCAGGACTTCCAAAAAGCTGGCTGGTGCCATCCAGCTGCAAAAGCTGATCATAAAAGTAGGTCCTGGGTGACAACTGAGCAGACTTCAACAGTGAGAGGTACTTCATATCACAGGGAAAAAGCTGGAATAAATCTGAGCAGGTCATCTAGCCCATCACCTTGCCCTGAGCAGAACTGCTTATAACGATACCACCTCTGATAGAGGTGTGTTGTCTGTTCTTAACACTAATGAAGGTGACTTTGTTCTCCACTTAAGCAGACTACAACAGTTTCATTTTCACTGCCACTAGAAAGTAACCCAATGCTAATACTGAAGTTATATCTTGCAGTTTGAGCTCACTACTTCTCACCAATGTAGCCAGGAAATGAAGGGCAGATTGATTGCTCCCTTTCACTTCCTAGCAGTCTCGACACAGTTTGTTCAGCATTCTTTAATTCTCTGATGAAAAAAATCCCTCTTCTTATCTGTTTTCCTTTAAAATCTTCCCAGTTTCCACAGTTTCCTGACTGGAAATGCAAAGCTGACCAAAGCACTCTGGTGCATGATGGTAAATTCCCAATAGCAGACAGCACCTGGGGTTGGCATCACATCTGTATCTCCCCTTAAAACTCAATTCTTCTCCCTCTTCAAGGTGATGCTACAGGGTGAATCCCAGCTGTTCAGAGAGGGCTCAAACACGTTCAGGACTGACAGTTCTGTGCCCAGCCATGGCTGTTCTGGCTACAGAAGGAGATACATTCCCACCAGTCAGTCAGTGTTCATTTTGTGGTGTGGGTTTATGGGGCAGAGGCGGATCATGGGGAGTCTGGGGCCTCTCTTCCAGCACCGTATGGCACGGGAAGAGCAACCAACGTGCACAGACAGAGGCACCCAGCCCAGGCCTCGTGTCCCTGTCAACAATAATGATACAAGCCGTAACTCCCGCAGGATTGTCACCTCACCAACCCATGTTTTAAGTAACCCACCTATGCCACTGTCATTAATTAGCATTCCATCATTAACGTAGGCAATCCTCACCTTTAAACAACACACACCTTTGTGTTCTCTCCAATCCGCTCAGTGATACACAGGGGCGATAACTGTAGCACAACTATGTACAGTAACTATATGTATGATATTGTATAATACGTGAGAAATCTCCAGTAAAGCCTTTTTTCCCTCATGTTTGTCACTAAGGCCGGAAGCGCCGAGGCGGGCGGCTGTCCTGGCGGGCTGCACACCGCCCATGGAAACAGGCCTCGGCTTCCAA
>NW_010313007.1:0-12235 GCF_000700745.2 Antrostomus carolinensis
GGATGCTGGTGAGGTGGGGATGGGATGCCAGTGAGATGCCGGTGATGTGCCCGTGGGACGCCGGCACGCCGGTGGGATGCCGGTGAGGTGGGGGTGGAATGCCGGTGAGATGCCGGTGATGTGCCCGTGGGAAGTCGGTGAAATGCTAGTGAGGTGCTGGTGGGGAGAGATGCCAGTGGGGTACCAGTGGGATGCCAGTGAGGTGCCGATGAGGTGGGGGTGGGATGCCGGTGAGATGCCAGTGGGATGCCAGTGAGGTGGGGGTGAGGTGCCTGTGGGACGCCGGTGGGATGCCGGTGATGTGCCGGTGGGACACACTTTGAGAAGCACTTTCCTTGTGATGGGGGCTGGAGGATCTGAGCTCCTCGCCGTGGGTATCCCATGGGTGTTCCACACGGTCCGTGGGAGCGGAGATCCGGAGGGGTGACGTGCACCTTGTGGAAGTGCCATAATGTGATGTTGCAGTTTGAGATCGAAGGGGTTTTTCGTGCTGGAACACATGATAAAGTTGGAAATTGTGCTGACTGTAACAAAACAGCTTTCCTTACTGCAGGTAAATACATCCTGGGAGAGGTTTAATTATTCCTAATTTATGAAACAACGTGGGTAAATTATTTACCTATGTATTTTTTTCTAAGCTAGGATCAATTTCCAAGTTAATGTAATTTTGCATGAAAAACAAATGAAACATGCCTAATCATCAGGATATTGCAGAATAAAGGGATATTTGTGGTCGTTGTGATCGAGAAAATAATTGAAATTCTTCTCCCTGTTCCACTATTTCTTCATATCCCTAATGGTAAACGAGACTCCAGACTCTTCCCGCAGGTCTGCTTTGTGTCATCTGGTCCTGCTGCAGTTAGGATGTGCTGGAGTTTTGAGCAGCAGCAAGTGGAAGAATGATGGAACATGAAAACTTCAAGCTCTGTCATTCTGCCCTCTGAAATTTCGGGGTTTAAAAAGGGTCATCTTTTAAACTATTCAACCAAATCACACATTTCTAACTTTTGCACTGGTAGGAAAAGCTTCTTTGGAGCTTATTCAGGAAATAATCCTCAGAGTTACCTTGTTGGAGGTGCTTTTTGCTTTGTTTTATTAACATTTGACAAGAATATCAGCATCAGGGTGAGGAATGAGGGAGGGAAAAGAAACTATCCCTTCTTGTTGTCTCCATTTTAAATAGGTCTGGCTGTGATCTGCTAGCTCACACGTCTGTCTGGTGCCGGAGGAGGACAGGATTGATGGTCTGTAGGGTTTGATACCTTCCTTCTCTCTAGCTTAATGCTCAGCTGCTTTGCTGACCCATTTCAGTTCTGACTGTGCAGCTGAAAAATTTGTAATGACAGCTTAAAATCAGCGTTGCTGAGAACTGGGGAAAGCAGTAAGAGGAATGCAGGGAAGGTAACCTGCGGCTCTGCTGGTGCCTCTGCTCCGTGCTGGAGATCTTATCTGGGTAACACAAGTAATATCTCAGAAAGCGTGCAGAGGTGAGGAATCAGGATAACCCTCCGGTGACCTACTTATCCCATCACCTGTAGAATCTGGGCAGCATGTAATCAAACTCTGTATACTTAATTGCTTAACGTTCAAATTTAAACAGGCTGCATGAAGAATGAAGCCCTCGCTCCTTGTTGTCACCTCTGCTAAGGATTTTCTTAGCTGGCATAAAAGTTAAGGAAAACTCGACAGACTTAACTTCTTACCTTAAAAGCATCTGACGTCAACTCCAGCTTCAGAAATACAGAAGAGGTACCTTTAATGCAGTTTTAATGTCCATTCACAGTCATGTTTCAGCTGTTTCTCTTCAGCAGCCCTGATTTCTGCAGCTTAGTGTAGGTGAGGACAAATCCTGATTCTCTGCTCGCTTTATGCGCTCCTGGGGTCGACTGGATTCAGGTGGTGGATGAAATTCTCCTCACCCAGATTTCCTTTGACAGTACTGAGCAGCATGCTCTCAGATCCTTGAGCATCATCTGTGGCAGTATTAATTTAAAGCACAGCTGATTTTTTTTTTTAATCCAGTTCTATGTAGCAGGGAGTAGCACTTTGGCTTTAGTTTGGTTAAGTGCCATGTGTTGCCCTCAGAGGCCAGAGTTGTAACTGCTCCACAGCAGAGAGCATTGAGGGGTGCAGGATCACTTACCCTGGTGCAGTATCTGTGTCCCACGGGCAGGACAAATGCCAGGGGTCCTGCTGGAGAAGCAAGGCTGAGCTGTCCCTGCCCACCTCGAGCAGAGCCGTGCCTGTGGTGGGACCACCCTGCAGGGCTCAGCTGCTGCTCTGGCATCTCATTGCTGCCAGGCATGGCTTTGCTGGCCCTGGTACATCAGCTTTCCATCCCTTGTATTGCTTGGGGCTTTTTTGAACCAATTTATTTAGTTTTGGAGTTCTTTTATTTCTTTTTCCACACTGGTTTAGTGCTGGAAGGAGAAGTGTGAGAGCTAACGCGGTGGGAGGGTGCAGAGAGCACGTGGCCAGGATAAGCAGTGGGAGCAGAACCTCCCTTTTTCAGTGGTAGCTAGCTGATTAGATTAGCTGAAGTTATAGCACGCCACTCCACCCTCTGTGCAGAAACAGCCTAGCAAAAAGCCAAAAATCACTTTTTGCTGGCTTAGCTGTAAAGTTGTCTTCCTATATGATCCTCAGAAGTACGCTGTATAAAGAGAACAGGTAAAGAAATGGAGTTGTTTTACCGTGGTGCACATGGAGCCTCTCGTATGGCTTGGATACAGCATATAATTTCACTTTTGCTGATGGTGGCCTGACCTAATCTGCTGACTACTCTGAAGCAGGTCAGAGAATACTGCATTGAGTAGTGTCTGCAGAGACAGCGCTTGCCTTCAACTGATGTGGCTTTTTGCAGGATTAATGTCCATCTGCAGTCATGTTTCAGCTGTGCTTCTCCAGGTAGAAGCAGCTGGAGGTGTGTATTTTCTTCCACGTGCTGTTAAAGCAAAAGTTTTGGCCTGTAAAATCTGAGCTTTTCAAAGGAAAGGATAATTGTGACTCTTAGAAATGTTTTGCGTTTAAGTTTTTATTCCTCAGACAGTCACTGAGATGTTCTAGCTGCAGAGCTGCTGAGTCAGTGAGCATATGAAATGCAACCTTTGCCTGATGTTCCCCTGATTGAAATGGAGTTGTAGGGCTCTGCCATATTTCATTTACCAGGGTTGAATTTTCCCATGGCTTGTATCTGCCTCAGATGGGCAGAGTTTGGGCTGGGGGTTAGGAGGCTAATTTGTTTGAAAGGTTTGGCCTTTTAGGGAGCTCTGCTGGTGTCCACCTGGAAATGAGGATGCCCTTCTGCTTACAGATGTCTTAGGTTTTGCTTTTTGGCTTTTGAGGTCAGCTCTAAGGTGGACACCTCACTAGTCTTTTCAAAACTGCATCTTGCACGTCCCCACAGCTGTGCTGGATTGAGATTAAGGTGTATAAGGATGGGCTCTGGCACCTGCAGCGGGGAGATGCTACCCTAGATGAGCAGCTGGGGAGTTAACAATGTGGGACTTGACTGGAGGGGAAACTAAAGGTGGTGACACAAGAAGACTGGGAACATAAGCCCTAGGAAAAGAGAAAAGCAGGCTGAGGTTAACTGGGAGTGATGGAAAAGACTGGGAGCAAGGATTGTTAGGAGCTCTGAGTGGGCAGCCAAGGACTGAGGTTGGCTGGTTATCATCCCTCCTGTCCCCCAGGGAGGGGAAGGGGGTGAAGTTAGCTAGTAGTGAGCAAAAGCCTGGCTGGAAGAGGTTGAGGGAAGAGACTGAAGATCATCTTAGGAACTGGAGTGTGCAGGAGAGTCTGGTTCCTGCAGGGCACTTCCAGAGCTTATGTTCTGCTGTTGACAAATAAATGACACCGTGCCACCAGCCTGTTTGCCACCGTGATCCAAACTGCAGGGTAGCGAAGATAATTCCTGTGGAAAGAAGGGATGTGCGTGTGTGACATCTCTGTGTTTTTACCTCCAAGTTAAAACTTGGTGGTAAAGTTGGAGAGAGTTGGATGATAAGTTGTGCCTATTTTAATTTGATTTCTTGAAATCTAAGATCGCATGTATCTTAATGTGTGATGTAACTGATAATGCAGAGTTAATCAATTGGAGTATTCATTATAGAATTCATTACATTCATTATAGAATCACAGAATCCCAGACTGGTTTGGGTTGGAGGGGACCTTAAAGCTCACCCAGTTCCAACCCCCCTGCCAGCAGCAGGGACACCTTCCACTAGACCAGGTTGCTCAAAGCCTCATCCAGCCTGGCCACAAACACTTCCAGGGAGGAGCAGCCACAGCTTCTCTGGCCAACCTGGGACACTGTCTGACCACCCTCACAGTGAAGAACTTCTTCCTAATATCTCATCTAAACCTCCCCTCTTTCAGTTTAAACCCATTTCCCCTTGTTTTGTCATTAACTGCCCTTTTGTCATTAACTGCCCTTATAAATGCACCAAGGACTGGTTGATTACAAGCTCTTTGGAACTTGTTTTCTTATGGCAGCAAGGCTTGGGTGATGCCATTCTGTGTGTTTTTCTGTTGTTGCAGACTTCTGATTTCAAATGAATCTGTTAGTGAGGGGGGCTGGGTGGGAAATCTTAGTCCTTATGGTTTCTTTGGGGTAGCTGGGTGGTAGCTGTAGTTCTTCCAGCAGCGTTGATGCGTTACCTTCCCGCAGAGCTCCTACCTCATGGGACACACAGGACTGCCCTGGATAAATCAGAGGTCTGGTATGAAGTGACTAAGGTGTGTATCCTGTTTCAGATGTCAGAAGGTTGTGGCTGATGAGACATAGGACTGCAGGACAAACTTAGGGCAGTTAAACGCTGTCCTAGCAGACTTGGTGGCTTGATGGTGGTGCCTTGTTTGCACCCTGCACAGGTGATCACTAGAGACACAAACAAACTGAGCTGAACATCCAGAGCGAAATATTGAGACAGCTTGAACTGATTTGAGGTTTGATAGCTCCTGAAAGGGAAAAGTCCTATCCCACTTCTTTCCATTAGAGGAAACTAATCTTTTAACTATTTTTTGGGAATGTCTTCTGGGTTAGCAAGTTGAATGAGTTTGTTGAAGAGACCCACAAGTGCTGGAGGGAATGGGTAAAGAAAGGATCTGGACTTTCCTCTTTCAGCCACCATGGGCTGTTGGGTTGTTAGGCTGCCACTGCTGTGTGCTGGTTGTGGGTACAGGGGAGGGAACCAGGAGCTAGAGGTGAGAATATCAAGTGCCAACAAGTCTCAGTGACAATCAGAACTTGGATTTTTCACACCTGATACCCATAACTACCAGGTCATGCAGATTGTAATAGTGTCTTTCTATTACTGCTTGTAAAACACAGTAACAGTAAATTAGTGTTTAAAAAACAGTTAAAAAAAAAAAAGAGAAAGTAAAAAAAGACTGTTTAAGAACAGTAAAATTTAGTAATGACCACTTATGGTGAATAGGAGGATAAATACACTGGTATTTTTGAAGTACTCTCGATGTAACGATAAGCACTGTGTCTCTAGGGTCTGTGTAGTAAACAAATCATGGAGCCCTGTACTAAGGTCTTTTTTTCAATGTTTTGGGTTTTCCTACGTACTTGAGTACTGCCCAGATTGTGTGAAGACATTTTATGTTTTTTTTTAAAAAAAAAACAACAAAACAACATAACTTCAAAACTCATCAGAATGGATACACCAAAGGAGGCTGAATCCCTGTTGTGTCTCTACATCCTTGTATCAAAACGTCTCTGCCATGCCACAACGTGGTTGTTTCAATATATTACACATGTGGAGGTCCTGTTATTACATAGTAATGTGGACTATTACACATTTCCTTGGTCCTTGCAGCCACTGGGACACGTGATGTGACTGATGCACTTGCTGGAGTGCGTACGCAAGGAGGGATGCCTCGTGGCAGTGGTACACTGTCTGAAGTAATTTAATGGATTTACAGTGCAGGCAGCCTTTCCTTCCAGATGTTTTTTCTCCTCCTTGCCAGGAGACCTCTATAATCCCTCAGCATAAGTTGTGCTGATACACGGTCATGCTCTGAATTAACAAATAACTTCTTTTGACTGGGTGGGTGGCTGTAAGCCCTGAGGCAGGGAAGAGAAGCTGCTGAAATGAGGAGGGGAGAGGGGAAATCCTGAGGAGGGCATTGCCAGGCAGCACTGGTATCTTGTTCCAGCCTCCTCCTACACAATATATAGCTCTTTAAAAATTATCAAAGCCTAGGAAAAATTTTATTATACTTCACAATCTCAAATGTGCTGATACAAAGACATCTTCTGCTCACTCTGAGTCAACACGCCTGAGAAACAGTAGATAATTAGCTTCATATACAAGGGTGGTGCCTTATAAATATCTTGAGCTATTTGCAGTGTGCTGTGTGTGTGTGTGCACAGATCTCGAGTCTTGCAAGCAGACGCAGTCCCTGCCCAAAGACTATTAAGCAAAATAGTAGACCTGGAAAAGAAAGCTGGCTAGCTCTGGAGTTTTTTGCCCCCCTTAAATTAGAGATGTGAGACCTGACTGTCACAGCATCGCTAGCTAATTTTTTTTTTAAAAAAACCTGTCCTATGTAGGAGAAGTTATTCCTTATCTTAAATAAAATCCTCAGATGCAAATAAAGAGTAACTACTTAAGTGAAGCATGCATGGAGCTGTTTGTACCTTGGTTTTCAGCTGAGCTGATGCCTGGTTATTCCTACTCCTTAGTGAGGCGATGCACACGCTGCTTCAGCTGTTTTGACCGCTGATAGTTTTTCCAGGATCACTTCCTTGGATTAACTAGGTGGGACTCTGGAGTTTATGCCCCAACTGTGGTTCTATAAGGTATTCAAGTTTGCATTGTTCCTGAAGTTTTAGGCTGAACTGGGCAAACTGGTGAGAGTGGATCGGAAAGAGGGGTCAGCTCACAAATTAGGTGAGAGGTGATGCTGGTCAGATCAGCACCAGAGGAATGATGTGGACAGATGGGTCTGGCTTACTGGTGGTTCTTCAGGGTGGAAGTGAGTCCACCTCTGATTTCCCAGGTGTCAGTCCTGGAACCAGTTTTATTTAACATGTTCAGCAGTGGCGTGGAGAAGATATTGAGATGTCAAAGCTTGGAGGCGACACTCAGATTTTTCAGGTGATCAGAAAGTGATGCTGGGAAGCTCCAGAAAGACCTCGCCCATCTGGATCAGTGGCAAAAAAGGTGGCATATGGTTTTCACCATAGGTAAAATGACATGTAAGGGAAAATAATTTCTGTGTGACACGAAACTTGGAACGGGCAGTTGCAACTACAGAGTGAGAGATCCTGGGGTCACTATTTCCAGTCCTCAGAAGACATTTGTTCAGCGTGCATCAGCAGCCAGAACATCTGTCAAAGAGCTGGGAACCATCCGGGGGGGCATCGAGGGTGATGGAGAGGGTCCCTTGGTGCTGTGTAAAGCTCTTGGTTGCCCACATTTTGAGTCCCCTGTGCAGTCTTGGTTTGTGATGAGTGCAAGGGAGGAGAGCTTGTCTTCTGCTTCCTCTCTCCATCTGTAGCAGCTGCCTTGCAAGGAGAGACCGTGGAGACTGGGGCTGTCCACTGGGGAGTGAAGGATATGGGGCTGTGGCTTGGGGAATTCTAGTTGATGTGATGGTAGAGCTGATGCTGCCCCTATCTTGCAATACCAGAGCAAGAGGGCAGCTGATGGAACCAGCAGATAAAAGTAAAGCAGGTGGGTCTGTTCACCTGTTGGATGGTGGACTTCTGCAGCTTGCTGTCATAGTGGGCTGGGTACAGGCAGTATCAGGGAGTTTGGGCAGGGACTAGACTAATTTTTTAGTGTGTAAATGGATGCAGAACAGGGCTAACGAGGGAGACACCCTCCAGCACTCCTCACAAGGGTGGGTGGTGGGGAAGTATGAGGTGAATGGGCATGGGAATGTGGTGGGACTCCTACAAAGAGAAGCTTCTCCAAGACTTCATGCTCTTCACTGTGAGAAAAGAAATGCAGGAAAAGTGGGTGATCCTGGGGAAGGATGGTTTGGAGAAACAGTTTCCACGTCCGTGCCTGAAACCTGACGGCTGTGTGTTCCTCTTCAAAGCAGTTGGCTTGTTGGACATGGGAGGGACAGAAGATGTGGCTGGAGGGCTGAGGTCCCCTGCTGCAGCAGCCTGCTGCTCCAGACCACCTGCCAGCAGGTGGGTGAGACCTTTCTACTGGATGTAAGTTGTTTTTTGGTTTTTTTATGGCATTTCCTTGTGCTGCAGTGGAGGAGGTGGCTGGTGAAGCCAGCATGGTTTCTCCAGATCAAAAACCAGCTCGTGTTAAATTCTGTGAGCCGCTGTAAGAAGGTGATGGCTGCTGCTTGGTCCTACACGATCATGGCATCGCCCCTCTGGCTTGGTGTTTTATGAAGAGCCTTCGAATGCTGTTTCTGTGTAGGGCACTAAACTTCATTCTGGAAAACCTCAGACAAGGGTTCATAACTGTGCGATGGACTTTGCGTATGTAACCCACTGCATTTTTAAATGAGTTTATGTGTATGTGCTGGATAAGCAGATAGGTAAGTTAGTAATGTCGAACTCGGGTCACTTCTGAAACTTTGTGGCTTTATGTTGGAAGGTTTGTGGAGCAGACAAATTTGCAGCAAGCCATTTCAGGGCTTAAGGCTGTCTGTGTTGTTGGCTGCTGCGTAACTTGAGATAGTGTTTAAGTCTCTGGTCATGGAAAACCAAGCATAGTAATTTTTAAAGACCCCCACCTCCAATTTACTTGGAACTCCAGGTCTCCAGTGGTATATGCTTGCAGGCGATGCTGAGCACCGGTGAGCCTGGGCTTTGTCTCACACTCTGCTGCCTGCCCTCCGCCAGCTCCAGCACTTGCTGCCACTGGTGTGAGCGGGTGTGTTGGGTTTGCATGGCAAGGTTTTGGTAGCAGGGCAGGGGGACATGGGGTGGCTTCTGTGAGAAACTACCAGGAGCTTCCCCCATGTCTGACCCGACACAGCCAATGCCACCAGCTCCAAGATGGACCCGCCGCTGGCCAAGGCCGAGCCCATCAGTAACGCCTCTGTGATCACAGAATTAACAAAAAAAAAAGGGAAGAGGGAAAAAACAGCTGCAGACTGCAGCTGAGAGAGGAGTGAGAAGATGTGAGAGAAACAACCCTGCAGACACCAAGGTCAGTGAAGAAGGAGGGGGAGGAGGTGCTTCAGGTGCTGGAGCAGGGGTGGGGGAGGTGTTTTAGGATTTGGTTTTACTTCTCATTATCCTCTGATTTTGATTGGTAATAAATAAATTTGGGATTTTTTTCCCCCAAGTCAAGTTTGTTTTGCCCATGCCAGTCATTGGTGAGTGGTCTTCCTCTGTCCTTATCTCTACCTATGAGCCTTTCATTATATTTTTCTTCCCCTGCCCATTTGAGGAGTGGGAGTGACAGAGTGGGCTTCGGTGGGCATGTGGCATCCAGCCAGGGGCAGCCCACCACAGCAGGTTCAGCTCATCGCCAGGCCCAGGATGGGGAATTTTCTGCTTGATGAGTGAGATGGATTTTACAGCAAAAGGGTGAGACAGTTGCAAGTGAAGGAGGAGGAACCTGTGGCTGGAGAGAGGAAGAGGACAGGAGATGGACCTAACTCACCTTTCCAGTGATGCTGAGTCCTGAATGGCACTTAAATTTTAAGTCCATAAGGACTTGCTTTTTCTGGAATAAAGTCTGTATTCATTAGGATTTCATCCTTTGGTGCAACCTGTTTAGCCTAAGTGTTTGCAGTGGGTTGGCAAACTCCCTGTAACACCCTGTGGACAAAGCCCAGCAAATCGAACTAGTCAGCATGGCTGCTCTATGTTTTTGTGTCCAGCAGCATAATTTCAGGATTCAGTAAAGCTGAGCAAGTCAGCATTGCTGCTAAAATGGGATATTCTTATCAGTGGGCTCCTGCTGGCACTGGTGGTGTTGCTGTTTGGGCAGCGTTGAGGAGCAGATCTGAACAGAAGCCAGCTTATGACAGGGAAAAGTAGTTTCCAACTAGTAAGCTTCTTCATTTTTTTTTTTATTATTTTTTTTCCCCCCTCTTAACATTTGCAAGTCTCTGTGGACTGTGGTGTCAGCACAGGAGCAGTGCAGGACACTTCCACCCTTGCAGGTCAGGAATAGACTGTGCTCGGTGCCGTGAATTTATGGACACAAGGTGCAAGTGGCTTTTTGTTATTTTTGGCCACATTGTGTATTTCTCTTGGCAGATACGTAGCTGAAGAAGCAAGGATTGTTTGGTGGAGCTCAGAAGTTGTTTGGAGCCAGTGTAATTGTACTGAATCTCTTTTTGTCTTTAAGACATGTGCTAGCTGAGGCAATTAGCTAAAGTTAAGAGTATAATAGCAGAAGAAGGGTACTGTTCCCTGCCTTGATGAGGACAGCTGTCTGTCCAAGCTGCTGGGAGCAGCACGAAGGGTGCTGTGGTGGGAGGTTTGGTTTCCAGCATTGCAGGTGCTCCTGGCAGTAGTGGTGCATATGTGAGGTCCAGGTGAAGAGCTGGTTGTCCATGGCAGTGGAGAAGCACAGGATCCTGAGCCTTGTCCTAATGAGGAAAGCCATCATTATCAAGACCTTTTGAGTAGGCAGGTTGCCTGCGTTAATCACATAATTCAAGATCATGCCTAGAACTCAAGTACATGTAAAAACAATATAATTGACTAGTCTTTTCAGAAATGAAGCCAGTCCTAATCCATAAGCAACTGGGACAGCTGGGCAGGGTTTGGGAGGGGGAAAGCACGCCGGTTTGGACTCCTACGTTTCAGTGGTACTTCAGGCAGAAGAGGGGTTGTTTTTCCTTTCCATGCCAGCAAATACCACTGCACAACTTTCAGACTCTCCATGGTGCCCTGGTGTCCTTGCTGAGCACGATAACGCACCAGCTCTCAGGCTCCTCAGCACTGAGCAGAGGAAACCCTGGGTGTCATCAGGAGCCTGGACCTGCTGCCAAAGCCCTGACCACTGCTGCCCAGCGGGGTCTGCACCGTGGTACAGGCATGAGGAGCCCTTTGCTTTGCTGTGGGCACTTCCACCTTCTCTTTCTGCAGCGAGGTCACTTCTGCCAGAGCGCGGAGGTCTGTCATTTTGCTTACCTTCTACTTGTTTTCTTTCTCTCATAGGATCGTCTTTCTCCTCAACCTTCAATACAGTTTCAAGGATCTCAAGGGGTGAGTGTTTTGTACTCTTGTTATATTGGAAAGTAAATGCAGTGTGGATTAACCACTTTCACTTTTTTTTTTTTTTAAATAAAATTTAAAATCCTACAGAACATTCTTAAGATCTGCTTAATGCCAGATATGTTTCATTGTGTGTTTACTTAAGAGTTGTAGGTGAAAGTGGAAGTCATGCTTTAGCTACGCTTCTTTTTTACCTTGCTTTTGTCACCTTTTAGCCTAAATTGGAAAGCAACGGGAATAACTTGTAAGTCTTCAACTAAGCAGTGCAAATTTAGTGTTTTAAAATTAACATTAAGTGTTTGATTTCAAGGTGTGAAGCAGAACTGCAATTTTTAGGGAGTGAGTTTTTGTACACCACAGACTACTGATGGTTCTTGAACCTTTCCTGAAACTCTAATGAAACAGAATGTTTCAAGTCTGTTGATGAAGAGCTGAAGGAAAATATGAGGAAACGTGGCCCCCAAAAGGCCCCAGGTCCTGTTAAACAATCCATCAGTGGTGCAAATTGGGGAACTAAAGCTGAAGATAAAATTAAATACAAGCTGTGATCTCAAAGGAGAATGATTTAAGATTTTGGGTTTAACATTTAAACTTTAAGGGATGACTAAAGACTCATTGTTAAAGACTGAAGTATAGATTGTGCCTTTTATGCTGTTTGCATCAATTCAGATCCATTAACTGATCCAGTTTTCCATGTACTAATGTGGTGCTTGTGTAGACATAGCCAGGATGGAATGAGAAGAGGACTGGTAAGGTCTTTCTGCTCCTGTGAGAAGATGCCCATAAATGTGAGACTACAGTCCTGGTCCAGCATCAGTTTGGCTGATGGGTACTCACACATATCTGTAACAAAGCTGCTTGTGCAGACAAAAGTGTCTTAACACTGCACTTGTAAGAAAATCCTTTCTTGTTACAGTTTATGTGCAATTTAAACTCTACTGGCAAATATTTAAACTGATACTGGCAAAAGAATTTCCTTGCTAGAATGAATAACCACCTTAGTTAAGATGGTCAGCCAAAATAGTTGTACTAGGAGAGAGTAGCTGGGAGTGCAGATTGGTTTGAATTCCT
>NW_010313007.1:12252-16966 GCF_000700745.2 Antrostomus carolinensis
CTAATTTGGCTGGGAAGTCATCCAGTGAAAGAGACCTGCTGGCCCTGCTGATCGGGTTCCTGACCTGCTGGCCGTGGTGACATGCACACGAGTGCTGCGAGGGATGGAGCAGGAGCTTAGTTCAAAATAAGGTATCAGCGTATAAATAATTAACCTAGCTGTTAGCATGAAGTTCTGCAAGTAGTACGCTGTGAAAGAAAAACTCCCCACACGCTTTACCTACCCTGCACCCTCTCTTCCTCTGCAAAAGTTCACGTCCTGCTTTCTTCCATCTTCTCTGCTAGCAGCTTTAAAGCAGTAGTTTGTGAGATTTGAGGTGTTACTAGGCTGGGAGAGACTGTTTCTCAGCTGTAAAAAATCTGGGAGTTTTGGCAAAAAACTGTCAAAATCTGGGGGTCCCAAGACTGTTGAAGAGCCAAATGTTAACCCACAGTGATGTCACCCTTGTTTCTATTAAAAAGTTAATAGGATGTGTGCTTTTTCATTATGAAATTCAACAGTCAGGTCTGCTCCCATGCTGTGTGAGATGGAAACCTCTGCAGGCACTTGGCTGCTTGCTGCAGGGGCAATAATCTCTTATGGTACTTTTCAAATCTGTCCATAAATAAGGAAGAGCAAACTAAGGAATTTATCGCAGGAGATTCCTAAATCCTAAGTCTCTGCAATAGAGAGAGAAGTCTAAGGTCAAGAAGGCAGATGGTGAGATAAGTCAGGACATTTACTACTGTGCGTATAGCAGGAGGGAAATGGTTAGCTCGTTATCTCCATATGTTGTGCTGCCATGTTTTGAGTGTTTCCATAAAACACAAATTGCATGGCAGAGGACTGACCTGCCCCTTGAAAGGCCATCCTTCCTCTTCTGAACTGGTCTCTGGAGTCAAGAGCACTCAAGGTGTGTTTGTTAGTGCCAAGGCATTGCAGGTTACCTATGACAGCGAGATGTCTCCTGAAATGCTGCTGAAAGAAAATTGTGATTTTATTTGTCTCTTGACATTTTGTCTCTGCAATTCAGGCAACTATGTAGGTCTCAGCTGAGGATAAAATACTAGCATTAAAAAAAAAAGTGTTTGTTTGTTTGTCTTTTAAAAATGCATCTCTACTTACACAGCAATATTTGCTTAACAACTTCACCACTGTCATCAATTTTTAAACAACAATTAGAAGTGTTAAGTTTACCACAAACACTCAATTCTTCGGCTGGCAGGTAATCGAGATGGTGGCAAATTGCAGTTTGCAGTTGGGTTGCTTGATCTGCCAATAGATCAAGGGCACAGGCTGTTTCATTGGTAATAATTTCCAGGACAGCTTGTAGTCAAATGATGTGATTTAGATGGTAAATAGGTTCTTGAGCACCACTGACCCATTTGTTAGGGTTCCAAGTTGCAGGTCCGTAGTGCTGGATGATATGTTGAGGGGGTCTGTGTCTTTACCCCAAGATTGGCTACTCCCATCAGTGAGGGAAGTGTCAATGATTTTGGATTGTTTTTCCCACTTCAGGTCATCATATATTGGAGTAAGAAAAAGAAAGGATGGATTACCCCAGCATAACATACTCCTGATCAGTTTGCTGGCAGCACTTTATCTGCATACCCAGTTGTGTCTCTTAAGAGCTACTGATCCATTAGCAAAAGGTCCTCTCCAATATTCCACATGAGGTGAGGGGTCAAAATAAGGGGTAGGGTCTAAACCAAATGGATCACTTTCAACACAACAATGTAATGATTCCTTTGTGGTGTTTTCACAACAGGGTATGGCTGAACATAGTTCTTCCCATGTTGTTCTCCAATAGGGCCAATTTATCTTGTTATAGTATTTACAGTTATAATCTTCTGCTTCCTAGTCCTAAATACAGTCATGGCTTATAGTATCATGTCGACTGGCATTAGACATGAGAGACCAGAAGAGGGGAAATGTGTTCACATACCCCTCATCATTCACCCAGGCACACATGTGTGAGTTCATCTTTCCATGTGGTCCCTCTCCCACCTGAACGATTATGTTTCTGTTTTGGTGGGTCCACTCACACGTGCTACTACCCACAGAGGGGCGGTCTTTTTCTGTTCTATCTAGATAATATTTGCCTTTCTATGGAAGTCGTATGTGCCAGGCTGAATCATGAGATCTTTCCCACATTTTATTCCCTACTCACTAGCCATTTCAGCAGCAAGGGCATAGCTACTCAGGGCCAACTTGACAGACCTGATGGTCCTCCACATATCCAGCATTTTGTGAGTTTATAAACACTTGCTGTTTGCTCAGCCAATTGCATATAAGAATTTTCTATGATTCCCTTCATTCCCAAAGTCTCTGAGGGGAGAGCTGATTGTTCTAAGGGTTGCAGCCCGTACAATATACCAAAACAACAAAATTGACATTATTCTCTACAAATCCATCCTAAAGCTTAGAAAGGTTATGGAAACAAGTACAAAAATGCAAATGGTCAAGATCACACACTTGTCTGCCCACATTCTTATGTTCCTGCGGAGAACTTCTGTGAAAAGAAACAAAAACATCAACTCGCCCTTACTTGGGCTTCATCTTCACAGTTAAAATGAAGGAACAATCCAGCAAGTGTTAATTTTATGTTCTTTTCCCCAGGAATCTTTTTATTTTAATAGCTGAGATTTGAGCCCCAGTATCTACCAAAAATGTGACTGGGACTTACTTTGGCACTACAATGCCTGTAATTGATAAATCACCCTGACTGTTTTCAGTGAGCTGTCTAATACGTATCCAACTATTAGGATCCAGTTTTCTACCGGATTTTGGGGCTATTTTGTTCTAACAGATCAATCAAGGAGGGTGCGTTGGGAATAGTATTTCTATGATCTACTCCTCTATTTGCTGATTCATCGGGCCATCCTGTTACCAACTTTTCTAATTTGTCTGTTGGCAGCCTGTCCATTAACTCACCTGGGATCCCCTTTTGCCCTTCCGCCCACAGGCTGTTATGCCTGTTTGGGATGTCTGTCCCTCCCAGTGGTCTGGTGAGGGGTGATGGTCTCTTAAAAGGTGGTGGAGTTCTCTTATCACTCCAGAGTGTAGGACTGTTTTTACTTCTGCTTGTTTCAAGCTCTGGGAGTCCATTTTGGTGGCCGGAGGGTTGATGGAACCATACTTACGACCATAATTAATCAATTCTTGGGCTACTTCTCCCCAGGTCCACACTTTACTATCTGAGGACTGGCTGTTGTGGAGTAAACTCTTCTAAAGCAGCTGCAACTCTGTCACCTCCGGGCATCGCTTGTATTCTCCCCTGTAATTATATGCCAGTTGGTTTTAAGGAGTCAGGGAGTCCCCTTATAAGGGGAGTCATTCATTCAGGATCTACTGGCATCATCATCGGAGATTCCTGTGTAGGTTTTAACTTTGGATCATACATCATCTGCAGACAAGCTGTCTTCTGCATGCTCTCCACCCATTGATTAACAGTCCCCATAATTGCAAGGGGGTCCCCCCTCTCCAAGGGGTTCAAACCACCAGCCCAATAGGCTGCTCGTTGAGTTAGAGACCAGGGGGCACGGTGGTTTCTAGTAGTTAAAAACACCCCCGGTCCCCAATACCCTTCTTCTTCTTCTTCACTCAGCAGAACCTGGGACCCCCAGACAGTGATATTCTCCACACATATTCCATGTCTGATTCCCTAGGAGTCTGTCCAAATTCCCTTTTTGATTTTGCCAACTCAGTGTTGGCAGTGTAGGGGACTTCTTTAGTTGTAACCTGCGGGGACTGGTCTTGTTCATCGTCATAGATATACTCAGTTTTAACCAAGGGTCTCAACGAGGGTGGTTCCAATTTCTCTGCTTTCTCTTTTGCTGCTGCCAAATCCCTAAAAGGGTAACTGATCTCTGCTGGGGGAGGCATCTCCTCGTGGGCGGTATCAGTGAGGAGATGCTCCTTAAGGGCAATTTGTGGATGTTTCACTAGGCCTTTTTCTGCTTTAAGTTGTTCCTTTAATTCTGCCACCTGCCCCTGAGGGACTGGGAGAGGTTTTGCAGAGAGTCAATGGTCTGGGATTCCATGGTCCCTGCCTTCTACTGGCAGCCAAACTGCCACCCAGAACAGCACAAACAGTTGCTTTACCCTTTCCTGCCCTTCCTCTGGCATCTTTTTGTAAAGCATGCATTCATTCAACCACACTTTGCAGATGACACCAGTTTCCCTGAGCCAAATCCACCCCGGGCACAGAGGGTCGTGCTTTACACTTTTCTAGAAAATCATAGAATCATAGAATGGTTTGGGTTGGAAGGGACCTTAAAGCTCATCCAGTTCCACCCCCCCCTGCCAGCAGCAGGGACACCTTCCTACTAGATCAAAAAAAAATCAAACAAAACTTCTCTTCCCGAAGGAACGGTCACGGTTCTGCTGTCACTCATCTTATTTAAAGTGGAGGGGAGGTCATCTCAGGAAGGCAGCACGTGAGTTTTAAAGACAGATTAAGCCCGCTCCTCTTTACTTTCCCCAGAGGTTTCACTTAACACACGGAGGTAGGGTCCTCTCAAGAAGATTGGTCCTCTCAAGAAGATTGCACGCAGATTTCAAGCACAAGGCAGCCCACCCCCTTTACCCTCCTGAGAGATTTCACTGAGCACACGGAGACAATAGGAGAGAGAGATTTTACTTAATGCCCAGAGGCCGTACGGCACCATGCACTGAAGGTGATCGGGATGGATTTGATCACAACCACCCTGGCAGCGCTCCAGGCTTGGGGAGG
>NW_010313008.1:0-2445 GCF_000700745.2 Antrostomus carolinensis
AGGGATGGAGGTGAGGCTGACTGGCCTGTATTTACCTGGATCCTCCTTCTTGCCTTTGCTGAAGGCTGGAGTGACATTGGCTATCCTCCAGTCTTCAGGCACCTCTCCCGTTGTCCAAGACCTTTCAAAGATGATAGAGACTGTTTTAGCGATCATTTCCAACAGCTCCTTCAGCCCTTGCCCATGGATTTGTGTGTATTGATTTTGTTTAGACTATCTCTGACCAGTTCTTCCTCAACGAAGGGACAGTCTTCCTCTGTCCAGACTCTCTCTCTTCCCTCTAGCATCTGGGGTTCCTAAGAGGCACTTTTAGCTGTAAAGACTGAAGCAAAGAAGGTGTTCAGTATCTCTGCCTTCTCAGCGTCCCCTGTTACCAGGGCACCCACCTCATTCAGCAGCGGGCCCACATTCTCCCCGGTCTTCCTTTTGTTATTGATGTACCTAAAATAGTCTTTTTTGTTGTCTTTAACCTCCTTTGCCAGAATTAGTTCCAAGTGGGCCTTTGCCTTCCTGGTTGCATCTCTACAGGCTCTGACTGCATTCCTATATTCCTTGCAAGTAGCTAGACCCCTTTTCCACGTTTCATGGACCTTCCTCTTCCCTTCGAGGTTTCCCATGAGCTCCTTGCTCATCCACACGGGTTTCCTGACACTCTTGCCTGATTTCTTTCTCTTAGGGACGCACTGATCTTGGGCTTGGAGGAAATGGTGCTTGAGCGTTAACCAACTCTTGGGCTCCCTTACCTTCCAACACTCTATTCCATGGGTTACCCCCAAGCAGGTCCTTGAAGAGGTCAGAGTTGGCTCTCCTAAAGTCCAGGGTTGCAACCCTACTTATTGGCTTTCATCTTTCCATCCTGAACTCCACCATCTCATGGTGGCTGCAACCCGGGCTGCCCCCAACCTTCACATCCCCAACCAGCCCTTCCTTGTTGGTAAGAACAAGGTCCAGAATCACATCTCTAATAGATGCTAGTTTACTCATTCTGAGTTACAGAAAATATTTTTTCTGCCTTTGAAACAATACTGCTGCCAGACTCCTCACTTTTTCTCACACATTTACTCCTGTAAACAAGGTTATGTCCTTTCGCCTCCTAATCTGTATCTTGGACTCCCCCTGTCCACCTTTTACTGACATCAATGTACTTGCAGCCAAGCAGTCAGCTGCATCAGTTCCCTCATCCAGATGAAACAAATTTGTTGAAAACAACAGCAAACTACTTTTTATGAAGGACAGTCCAGGCACAAAAGGAAGGAGCTGGAACAAGCCTTAGGAAAAGGTGGGACTCTTTCTCTGTAACAGTCTTGTGGAGGATTGACCCTGGCTAGATACCAGGTGCCCACCAAAGCTGCTCTGTCACTCCCCTCCTCAGCAGGACAGGGGAGAGAAAATCCAACAAAAGGTTTGTGGTTGAGATAAGGGCAGGGAGATCACTCAGCAGTTACTGTCACAGGCAAAACAGACTTGATTTGGGGAAATCAGTTTAATTTATTACCAATCTAATCATAGTAGGGTAATGAGAAAATAAAAACCAAATCTTAAAACACCTTCCCCTCCACCCCTCTCTTCTTCCTGGGCTCAACTTCACCCTTGATTTCTCTACCTCCTCCTGTGCAGTGGCACAGGGGGACAAGGAATGGGGATTGTGGTCAGTTCATCACATGTTGTCTCTGCTGCTCCTTCCTCCTCAGGGAGAGGACTCCTCACACACTTCCCCCACTCCAGTGTGGGGTCCCTCCCACAGGAGACAGTGCTCCACGGACTTCTCCAACATAAGACCTTCCTGCCTGGGTCCCGTCCATGGGGTGCAGTCCTTCAGGAACTGCTCCAGCGTTGAGTCCCCTGTAGGGTCATAAGTCCTGCCAGCAAGCCTGCTCCAGCATGGGCTCCTCTCGCTCCATGGGGGCTGCAGCTCCTGCCAGGAGCCTGCTCCAGCACAGGCTTCCCACAGGGTCACAGCCGCCTTCAGGACCTGCTCCGGCACGGGGTCCTCCATGGTCTGCAGGCAGATATCTGCTCCCCTGTGGACCTCCATGGGCTGCAGTGGGAAAACCTGCCAACATGGTCTTCACCATGTGCTGCAGGGGAATCTCAGCTGCGGAGCCTGGAGCACCTCCTCCCCCTCCTTCTTCACTGACCTTGGTGTCTGTAGGGTTGTTTCTCTCATATACTCTCACTCCTCCCTCCAGCTGCTGTTGCTGTTGTGCAGAAACTTTTTCCTCTTCTTAAATATGTTGTCACAGAGGTGCTACCACTGTCGCTGATGGGCTCAGCCTTGGCCAGTGGTGGGCCCATCTTGGAGCCGCCTGGCACTGGCTCTGTCAGACATGAGGGAAGCTTCTAGCAGCTTCTTATAGAAGCCACCCCTGTAGCCCCCACCCTGCTACCAAAACCTTGCCGCACAAATCCAATACAAGTCTATGTTAGTATGAAGAAACTGGGGAA
>NW_010313008.1:2468-6098 GCF_000700745.2 Antrostomus carolinensis
GAAAGAGTACACTTTTTGGGTACACTGTTAACTGTTCACATTAGCTACAGTAATACCCTACACCAATCTGAACCCAATTACTCATGTTTTATCTTTATGCAACTCAAGATATTCTTTCAAATGGATATGACTCTGCCATCTTCCTTCATCGGTTCTCTTGGTCTCGGAGCGTACCTCAACATCACACAGCATTTCAAACTCCTCATCTCACTCCATAGCTATACTAGATTCCTATATTAATGCATGTAATATTTCTCTACATACGTACCAACACCTCACAAACCTTTCCCTGTGGTCTTTTGTTCTCTCCTGATCACCCAATACCTCAGGGTAACAAATCTGGCTTTGAATTAATTCAAGGTCTACAGATAGACTTACACCTTCCCACTTTGGAGTCAAAACCTGAAACCATTATAAGCTCAAAAAGACAAACCCTTCATTTATCTTAACGTTAAGACTACCACTTTTACCTTAGTTTGCCCCCCCCACAAAAAAAAGGAAGAAAGAAAAAAAAAAAAAGGAAAAAATGGATTGTTTATACTGTCTGCTTGATTACCTGTTGGTTTATTTTCTTCTCTCCTCTCTCATACATGTTTGGAATCAATCTGCAAATTGTGAACAAATATGACAGAGGAACAGAAGCCTCTGCAAGATAAGATTCACTATCATGAAAATCTATATCTGAGTCAGGGAGAAAGACTCAAATTACTGTTGCTGTTGAACCCTGATGTTACCTGTCCTGTTTGGCCTCCTGGCTGGATACAGAGCACATGCCAAGCCCCACAGCATATTTCAGAATCAGGCACGACACCTGCACAGAGGAAAGATGAGCATATTACAGGGCACATCAGAGAGTTAAAAGTCTAATGGAGTGCCACAGCAACGTGCGTGGTATCGAGAAATAAGGGAACACGGCAAGAAGCTTCTGCTATTGCTGTGGCAGGACAGGGGTATAGGTGATGTAAAGACAAAACTGTGGGAAACCAGGATTCAGTATTTCTGCTGCTCCAAGATGACTTACACGTGGCTTCTGAAACCTTTGAAATTACTTTTATTGCCTCATATCTCAGTATTTCTTGACTACACAAACCTATGACGTCAGACCAACATCTTCAAGACCTTTTATGAATAAGTGTTCCCCAAGGCTAGAAGTAGCAGCTTTTACTACAATGTGCTTTTTATAATTTCTGTTGCACTGAATGATAACAATTTGTCTAAAAAAAAGCAACCAAGGAAAATTTTCTTCACTAAATTAGAGAATGCAATGGGATATTCTGGCTGGAATCTCAGAATACACCTCCTACAGCAGCATAAAAAATACTTCTGGTAGAGAATTAAGAAAAGTGACCATCATGTCACATGCAGCCCTTTTATCCTGTCTTTTTCAGTGTTAATTAGTTGCTCTTACAGGAATTCATTCCACAAACTCACACCAACCCTTCTATTGCTTGTTCTGTTGTGCTGCGTTATTAAGCTTCTGACTGTGCCATCAGCCCATCATTTCTTAGGTACTGCTCACTTGGATGTTAAGCACCTCGAATCTGATGTGGCATTAAATCTGTCTGGAAGGAAAGCCGTTAAAACATCAGGCTGGCGTTCCAGTCTTGACCAAAACTCTCCAGAAGGCAAAATGTCACGATTATTATTTGAAGAATAACAATTTCAGACTCAAGTAGACTGCATTTCTGTAGTTCCCTGAGCTGTAGTGAAGGAATGTAGATCCTGAGAGTGGATGATCTTTGACCCATGCATAGAGCACAAAGATGCAGTTAGCTAGAAATAGGATGCAGGAGTAATGCAACCATTACTATAACCTGCTATGACTGCACTGCTGTTCTGCAAGACAGACACAAAATCCAAGTCTACTCTTCATCAGCAAATTAAAAGCAAGTTTGTCTACACACACAGAGATCCATAAATAAAATGGTTTATGTTGAAGATGCTCTTACCCCTCTATATTTAACCCCGATCCATCACCCACTAATGGCAATAGAAATCTTCCTGCCGACTTAATTATGTGTTGGACTGAACTATTCACGCTACCTCTGATGTCAGGAAAAGTTTATTTTTTCCTTTCAACAGGTAACAGAATCTCTTACTTACTGGTCAATTATTTTGTATATGTATTTTTAAAGCTTCTGCATGAGGGGCATAACTGTTTTGTAGATGTCAGTATGAACACAACCTGGGTAAGAAACTGTAAACATTCACAAAAGACTCCAAAATCAAGTAATTGTGACTTGTCAGAATGCACACATCAGATGGGGAACCAATTTTACCATGGAAGGATTAAATGAAAACTTTGAACAGGCTGTTCAGATTTGGTACAAGAGGTTTGGGACAACTCTTAACTCTAACATCCTTGGTCTCTTGGCTTTAAATTTGAGAAGGATCTGGCCTGGCACTACATCAGAACCAAAACCCATTGTGTCTTCTTCATTTCCTCTTTCCCACCTTCTCCCTATCTTTGTGTAATAAGTGCACAACAAAATGGTTTGAAGACCTGATCTCACTGAAAAATACTGCAGGGGAACGCCTGACCATCAGCTGGGTCAGTTTTCTCCGTGTGCTTCACTGTCCAGCACAAACGCAGACGCATGGAGGCACCACCAGCTTAAATGTGAACTGTGCTGTAACTTGGGAAACCTAAACCCAGACTGGGACAAATGACTTACACTGGATTGTTTTTTAGCCTACTGTCTTCAAAAATACCATTCATATTTCTATTTATAAACAAGTAACTTCTATTTAACTTCTATTTTGCATGCACAGAAAAGGTGGACTGAATTGTATCTTACCAGACAAGCCTAATGGTTTGGTTTATATAACCTCATGTTCTCTTTCAACCAAAACCGGTCATTTCAAACAAAGACAAAAATCTCACAGTGGGCTACTAAGCAAATATGCAAGATGAAAATATTTTTTTTTTCTTTTCTGTGTAAAATAAAGCATCGGGCTTTATCATCACTATAAATATATATGCTAGCTAGCTTGAAGTATTTATTTATTTTTAAATTTTATTAATTCCCTCTAAACACTTTAGCTTCATCATATGTTAGAGTGGTGAGTTCCTTGTCTGAAAAAGCATTTGGGAAAAAAATAAAAATAAAAAAATCAAATTTGAGTTTTCTACACACTCGCTTACTCCTCTCACAGCCTTCCCAGCGCTGATTTACAGACACTGAACGTGTTCCTTGGCGTCTGTGACAGCACTGCCGGGCACTATCGCTGTGACTGCACACACGGGGCACAGCTGTGACACTCGGTCCCTTTGTCAGCTCAGCTCAGCTCAGCTCGGCTCGGCTCGGCTCGGGTCCCCCCTCTCCTGCCCCACACCGCTTCTTCCAGGCCATTCGCTCATTTACAAAAAAATTACCTGTCAGAAAAACTTAAAAACGCTTCCCGCGGTACCCCAGAGCCGGGAGGAGTCATCCCCAGGCTGAACTGCTGGGGCAGCGGAGCCATGGGGCAGCGGAGCCATGGGGCAGCGGAGCCGTGTGAGGGCCCGACCGGTATCGCTCTTCCCGCCCTTCGCGGCGGCGGCTCCGGGTTGCGGGACCTGCTGGGCAGGGGGGGAGACGTTCCCCGGGCTGTACCACTGTGTGCCCCCCTGCGGGTGGGGACATGAGG
>NW_010313009.1:0-11879 GCF_000700745.2 Antrostomus carolinensis
ATGTATTGGTTTTGCATGGCAAGGTTTTGGTTGTGGGCGGAGGGACATAGGGGTGGCTTCTGTGAGAGAAGCTGCCAGAAGCTTCCCCCATGTCCGACACAACCAATGCCAGCCATCTTCAAGACGGAAAAAAAACGGCCCAAGTCCAAGCCAATCAGTAACGCCTCTGTGATAACATAATTAAGAAAAAGAAAAAGGGAAGAGAGAAAAAAAAAAGCTGCACACTTTGTAGCTAGAGAGAGGAGTGAGAAGATGTCAGAGAAACAGCTCTGCAGACACCAAGGTCAGGGAGGAAGGAGGGGGAAGAGGTGCTCCAGGTGCCAGAGCAGATATTTCCCTGCAGCCTGTGGTGAAGACCATGGTGAGGCAGGCTGTCCCCCTGCAGCCCATGGAGGTCCATGGTGGAGCAGATGACCACCTGTAGCCTGTGGAGGACCCCACGCTGGAGCAGGTGGATGCCTGAAGGAGGATGTGACCCTATGGGAAGCCCACATGGAGTAGGTTTCCGTCAGGACCTGTGGCCCCGTGGAGAGAGGAGCCCATGCTGGACCAGGTTTGCTGGCAGGACTTGTGACTCCGTGGGGGACCCATGCTGGAGCAGTCTGTTCCTGAAGGACTGAACACCATGGAAAGGGCTCATGCTGGAGCAGTTTGTGAGGAACTGTCATTCATGGGAAGGACTCACGTTGGAGAAGTTCGTGGAGGACTGTCTCCTGTGAGATGGACCACACACTGGTGCAGGGTAAGGAGTCTCCTGAGGATGAAGAAGCAGCAGAAACAACGTGTGATGAACTGACCTCAACCCCCATTCCCTGTCCCCCTGTGCCACTGGGGGGAGGAGGTGGGAAATCGGGAAAGAAATTAAGCCAGGGAAGAAGGGAGGGGTGGGGGAGGTGTTTTAAGATTTGGTTTTACTTCTCATTATCCTCTTGTCTGATTGGTAATAAATTACATTTGTTTTTTTCCCCAAGTCGAGTCTTTTTTGCCTGTGTCAGTAATTGGTAAATGACCTCTCTCCATCCTTATCTCCATCCACAAGCCTTTCATTATATTTTTCTCCCCCTGCCCGGTTGAGGAGGGGGAGTGACAAAGTGGGCTTTGGTGGGTATCTAGCACCTAGCCAGGGTCAACCCACCACAATATATCACCAACTGCTCTATTTACAATCATCCAGACCCGGAGTTGCTGCAGTGCCGCAGAGGAGCTAGGATTTGGAGAAACTCTCCCCAGCAATTGAGAAGTCCTGTGTAGTGTATCCACATGCAGATGAGGCCACCAAAGAGTTGCTGTACAGGGGTCCAGCTTTATAATGTTTAATTACCAGAAGAAGATTATTCTGAGAGTTATTGAAAACACTTAAGAGACAACATAGTCATTGATCATAACCATCATGGGTTCACAAGAGGAAAGTCCTGCTTAACCAACTTGATTTCCTTTTAGGACAAGGTCACCCATCTAGATGACCAAGAGAAGCTAGTAAAAGTGCTGGGGTTTTTTTTTATTTTAACTAAGCTTTTGATACTGTTTATCACAGCATCCTTCTGGACAAAGTGTTCAACACACAGGTAGACAAGTCCATAATACGTTGGGTGAGCAATTGACTGATGGTTTGTGCTCAAAAGGTTATAGTAAATAGGATTGCATCAGGCTGGTAGCCAGTAACCATGTGGGGTTCCCCAGAGTTCAATTTTAGGGACAGTGTTCTTTAATGTCTTTATTAATTATCTGGACACAGCAAATGAATGCACATTAAGTAAGTTTGCTAATGATACTAAACTAGGAGGAGCTAGGGATTCCCTCAAGGATAGAGAGGCCTTGCAGAGAGATCTGGATAGACTAGAGAGCTGGGCAGTCACCAACCACATGAAATTTAACAAGAAAAACTGCAGGATTCTCCACCCGGGATGTGGTAATACTGTTTATATGTATAAACTGGGGGATGAAAAGCTGGAGAGCAGCCCCATGGAAAGCAGTCTGAGGGTTTGGGTTGCTGGCAAGTTGAATACGATCAACAGTGTGCCCTGGCAGCCAAAAGGGCCAACCATGTCCTGGGGAGCATCAAGCACAGCATACCCAGGGAGGGAGGGGATTGCCCACTCTACGTTTCACGGGTGTGGTCCCACCTTGACTACTGTATGCAGTTTTGGACTCCTCAATGTAGGAAGGACATTAAACTATTAGAAAGTGTCCAGAGGAGTGTGACAGGATGATGAAAGGCCTTGAGGCCGAGACTTATGAGGAACAACTGAGATCACTTGGTTTGTTCAGCATGGAGAAGAAAAGGCTAGGGGATGATCTCATGGCAGTCTACAGCTTTCTCAAGAAGGACAGTGGAGGGGGAGGTACTGATCTCCTCTTTCTGGTCACCAGTGATAGGACACAAGGGAATGCTATGAAGCTTCATCAGGAGAAATTCCGATTGGACATTAGGAAAAGGTTCTTCACTGAGAGGGTGGCTGATCACTGGAACAGGCTCCTCAGGGGAGTGGTCACAACATCAAGACAGTCAGAGTTCAAGCAGCATCTGAATGATGTTCTCAGTCATGTGGTTCATTATTTTGTAGTCCTGCAAGGATCAGGGAGATGGACTCAATGGTACTTATGGGTCTATTTCAACTTGAGGTATTCTGTAATTCTATAATCAGTAAATTGTTCAGCGCATTTAGTCTGCACTCCATCTCCTTTGGTGCTAGCTGTGAGCAGCCATTTTAGTCACCTTAACTTTCCCTCATTTACAGCCTTATGGCCAAGTGACTGTCTCTCAATCCTGGAAGGCACATTCCACCTCACCTTGAAAAATCTCTTAACTAGCACAACAGCAGACAGCAGAAGAAAGTCAGCTGCACAACTCAGAAAGTCCTAAGGGTTTTCCCTTGAAGTACTTAGGCATTATATACAAAGAAGAACACACTTTCAATCAGCAATGTTAAAAGCAGTCTAGGCACTTCCTCTGATGAGAACAGACAGACCTAACATCTGTGAGTTTGAGGGTGAATGTTTTCTCCAAAATAACCACTATTACTTTCAATTAAATTAATAACTTTATTATCTTCTTTTTTAAAAAGATTTTGAAAGATCTTAAAGAAATACTACCTGCAAAACAAACACTGTTTATTTTGCAGTGACATGTATGCAGTGCCTCTACATGGAATATTCAAATAAATGATACATATTGGAATGTACAACTCTTCATAGTGTCCTGATTCATGGAAACACTTCCTATTCACCTTTTCCAGCAGTTCTTGTGCTTAAAGCCTGTTGTAGTCTACGTATTTAATGAAATATAAACAAGTGTTTATGTATTCTTCTGAATGGATGCTTATTGATTCATGGTTAGTAGTTCCATTAAAATATTATCCCTATTTCCATGGGGTATGTTTCTGAGAATAATCACATCAGTATCAATGAAATTATATGTATATGTATAGTCAAACTTTCTTTCACAGATGCAGTATCCTGTCTACTATTAGAACATTGATTTATCTGAATGCCATTGAACTCTCAGTGTAACTATAGTTGAGTTGCAAAGTGTATTCCCCTACTGCAAGACTTTCTGAAACTTTTCAAATTTTTTTCATGTAAAAACAGCTCAGAAATTTTAGGATAAAAATAGTCCAGTACTTCTTCCAGTCTCTATGTGCCATGTAGATTCTCAAACTCAATGGTTATTTGGAAAAAAAAACAAACAAAACAAAAAAACCACAAAAAAACCCAAACAAAAAAACCCAGCTGTCTTCCAGTCCAGTGGTTCTGATATGTGAAATGGCAGAGCAGAAGTGATCCATGAGATCACGGAAAATTCAGCACCTGAATCTGGGTTGTACACCTCAAAAGGCAATATCCTAGCCAAAGGAGTCCCAATTTACAGGGAATATTCTGTTCTTCTTATATACACTTCACTAATTTTACAATTCTAAACTTGTAAAATATTTTTATGATAAATTGCTTAAATTAGTATATCCCACATTTAGGATAGGTTTTTATGCAGTTTGGTGTTTCTGATGAAAATAACTCCATTGATAAATTTGCTACATTTATCTCAAGCAAGAGAGAAGGCTGGCAGAAAAGCAAACTAAATATTTTGAAACTTACTCTTGAGAAATCTCTGGCCTAAATAATGTCATATATCTTCTCATTTTTTATTCTTTATGGCAACTGATTGCCTCCAAAACTACCTTATTTCTTTGTGACTCAAAACTGAATGATCTCTCTTTCTTCACTCTTTTCCTCTGATGTTGCTCAAATTGGATGCTGCTTGATGATTATTCAAAGAATACGATGTGGAAGTGGTCAAAATTATTTTTGACTACATATTTTCTTCCACATGAATCCCTTCACCTATAAGGAGAGAAAGGCAAAGCATTTTATTTGTGCCACAAATTTGTTTTGTGATATGTCTTCTCTTTATCTTTTTATAGCTGATGTTTTATAGATTAATTAAATCTAAAGACATTCTTGTTTTTAAACACATTTTTTCCTTAATGATCATGTTTCTCTACAGCTGTGTCTAAATGAAGAGGGAGTTGGAATACCTGGCTAATCATCTCAGTTGTATTACTGCTAACTTGCTGCATAGCCTTGGGCCAGTCTCTAAACCTCCACGAACATTAATTTAATTCTCATTTCTGAAGAAGGACTATAGTTAAGAGCTTTAAGATGAGATACTACAATGACTGATGCTAAAGAAAGAAGACAGATTTAAAACAATTATGTTTGAACTTCTAAGTGACAGTTAATTGATATGTATTATTCATCAAGACAGATTATAATTATTTTAAAAACTGCCTATCCAGTTTTGTCCCAAGTCCAAAACCAAGAAAAGACTAGAAAATGAAACATTGTTTTGTCACAAATATAGCAATTTATCAACACATTTAAGTAAGTCCTAATTTGAAAGTCTTTCTTCTGATGCTCAAACCTAGAGAGCCTTTTGAAAAGTTGTTTTTGTTTTTGTTTTTTCACTAAGCATGAAATATGTAAGAAGGAAATGCACCACAAGAAATGCTTCTGATCAAAAGCTGTATTGGTTTTGTGTGGCCATGTTTCTTTAGTTGGGGGTGCATAGGGGTGTTTTCTGTGCGAAGTTGGCAGAAGCTTCTGCCATGTCTGACAGAGCCAACGCCCACCACTGGCCTAGTCCAGGCTAATCAGTAATGGTGGTAATTTCCCCCACTACCAAAACCGCACCCCTTCCCCCCCCCCCCAAACCCAACCCACCTGGGAAGAAGACAGGGGTGGGAGGAAGGTGTTTTAAGATTTGGTTTTATTTCTCATTATCCTTCTCTGATTTGATTCATAATAAATTAAATTTATTTTCCCTAGGTTGTGCCCATTTTGCCCATGACACTAATTGGTGAGTGATCTCTCTCTGTCCTTAACTCAACCCATGAGCTTTTCATTATATTTTCTCTCCCCTGCCCAGTTTAGGAGGGGGAGTGATAGAGTGGCTTTGGAGGGCACCTGGCATCCAGCCAGGGTCAACTCACCACAAAAACAAAGATTACATGCTGGATTTTAACAAGTATTTTACAAAAAGAGTGAATCTCCCAAATCCAGATGTATGGTAAAAGTAATTCAAGAAAAATACTTCTGATATTGTTAATTCACAAATTATTCTGCCTGAAATATATGTACTTCCATGGAAACTTTAAATATCATAAACCAAGTTTGTTTTTCAATTTATTCAAAATCTTATTCTTTTTCTATAAAGCCCAATTTTTTTACACAACATATTTTATTCCATTATTAAATATTTGTTAAAATAATTCAGAATAGAGAATCATTGTTGATTTATGCTAGAATTTGACAAAAAGTCAAAAACCCGGTGTCTTTAATTTTATATGCAGTGTTTTTTGGTTTTTTTTGTTTAGTACGTTTGCAGGGAGAAACTTATCATTCTGGAATTATGATTTGTTCCCAGAGAATACTGCCACCAACTCATTGTCTTTTTATGGTTACCCCCAAGTTAATAGAAAAACTGTTTTAAAAGAACTGCACAAAATTTAAAATGTATTAAGTGTTCATGATGTTGTAGAAGTTTGTGAAAAATTTTAACAATGTGTTATATATCATTTTCGTATCTATAATTCATGGAATTTTTAAATATCTTAATGCTGTAAAGTAACTTCAAAAGATGTTTACATTTAAATAAATGATCATTTATATTACTTATACATGGGCAGCTTTTTCCACGTTATAACATTCATTATGAAAGGTGGTAGGTTAAGAGCACTAGAGAAAGAATCTTTCTAGTTATCTGTAGCATGGATTTTATGTAAGTAATACAATTTTGTGATTTGTTAAACTGGTTTTTCCACTATCCATCTTGTTTTCAGACCTAGCTGACAAGAAATAAATGAATTTAATATGAACAGTATTTAATGTTCACTAATTAATACTTAATAAATAACTACTTAAAGGCCTTTATAGACATGGCCCAAATGTTTAAAAGTCTGGTTAACATCCACGTCTCTTTGCCAACAGTAAGTTACTTCAAATGAGGTATCATTATTATTAAAATTACAAAACACAAGTTCTAAACAAAACATGGGATACCCCAGATAAAAGGAGTATCTTGGAAGTACATTTTTCTGAAACCAAACAATGTGCACATTGACATAACAAACATTCCCAACAGCACAAAAAATGTTGTACCTTCCCCCTGATACATTACCTGGCTCTCCAGGCAGGTTTTCAGCTTTTTTAAGAGTTTCCTGACAGAACAAATTTCACACGTGTGCCTTGCAGCTAGTAGAGGATTAATGAAACATGGGCTTACACTGTTATTTCTCTTCTGACTTGTTTTCAATAGCTAAAGTCATGTGCTCTCTGAAAGTAATATACTGTACATTGGTTGTTTTTCTTTCAGCTTGCAATTCACATTTATCTGTTTCAGTAGTAGTATCAAGGCTATTCACAATGACTAAACAGTTTGTTTGATTCAGAATAGTTTAATGACAATGGTTTGTTTTTTGGTTTTTTTCTCAAATACTAGAATTAATTCCTACTCCTGCGTGTTCTGAGCCAGACCTCCAACAGCAGAACTGAAGATGCTCTGAAGAGACACTAATACTACAGATTTTTCACCTAAGAAAGAACTGAGACAAAAGCCAATGGTATCACCAGTCTGAGAAGAGTCAATGAGCTTCATCAGAAAAGGGCAGAAGCTGGAACTCAGAGCCAGCTAATCATCCCTGTTTTAAGTCACCATGTTGGTAGTAAATTGTTTTGGAGCCTCATGCAAGACTACTCATTCATGTCAGGCATGTGACTATGATAGTCTGGCTTTAGGTGTTGAGAAGCCAACACCAAGAGGTTATAAGAAAGAGAATAATTCAGTTTTGGGGGAAATTAATTAAAAATTAGATGACATTAATGAGAATAAAAATTGAATGAATTAAATTAAGTTAGCTGTTTATTGTTGATATGTTTGAAAGTCATTGTCACTAACTCATTACATTCTTAAGCTGTGCATTTGGATTATCTTTCTCCCCTACAGAGTTTTTACAGAAATTCATCTGGAGATAAAAAGATACGTGTTCAGAGAAACCTATATTAATTTTCAAAATAATGAATGACAATAAGCATATTTAACAGATTTACTCGGCATTTAGATTTATTTCAGAACATAGTAAGACAATTCTAGGGAGAGTAGCTCATTTCAGTGTACTTCAAGAAGGTGTGGATAATCCGTTTCTTTTTTACAACGAGAATATTTTTAAAAATGCAAGAATATTCTGAAGTTGAATGTTATTCAGTACTAGATGGAAGGTTTGCTGTTCCATGCAGCAATGGGATTGTCATGACTAGAAAGTGATTACATGAGATATGATCTTGCATGGAGAAACACTGGGTGAAGCAGAATAAGGGACTCCTCCTTCACTGCTCCTCCTCTTCTTTTCTGACAATTACTCTCTATTTTTACACAGTTCCCCTACAGAAAGTGCAATATCCTGATATCAGATTGATAATAACTCTCAAATCTGCATCTGTCACAAAAAACCTGTTCAAGTTTATTCTTGACACCTTCTTAATAGGAATGAAACAGAGGCTATGAAGTTATCTCACAAAGTACAAGGTTCCTAAGGGACTGCTGACAAAAAAAAACAACCAAACAACAACAACAAAATTCAAGGATGAAGGGTTTATTCTGCTAAAAGCAGAATATGCACAGATCCCAGCATGGAATTCAGCTCTTCTTATTCCCTACTACCTTCCCCCAAAAAGCAAAAAAAAAATGAATACTGCAAATTATTTTCCATTATGAATTCTGAAAAAAAAAAAAAAAATAGTCTTTCTTGCATGGAGTCATCTGTAGTTTTGCCACTTCTGCAAAAGTTTACAATACTGTTAATTAACTTTTTGTTTGTTCATTTCCTAGAAGAAAAATAAGGTTCCTTAAACTGGTGATCAGTATCAATAGTACCAAAGGCCCTTAAATTCTTTAAGACAAAATTTATATGTCATTGTTGTAGTCTTTCAAGAGTTACAGGAGATGAAATTGTCTCAAAACAATTGACAAATGACACCTCCAAATGTAGGCTCTACCTAGAAATATACATACAGTCCAGTAGGTGTGGGATGATCCTTTCTCTGTGCCCTTGCATCTTTACCTTACAGTTCTTTTCCTGGCTTCTCATCTGCTACTTCTTTCCCCTCACTGTTTTTTTAGTATTTTATTTTTCTTAATATCACTGCCTTCACACCAAGACTACTTGAACCTGTATCAGCCACATCAGAAGTGCCATCTACCATTGCAAAGCACAGAATAATTTCAATACTAGAGGACAGACAATAAGGTCAGCTGGGAAAGATGACCTAGTGGTTCTGCACCAAATGATCTACTTTATGAGCAGAAGTAATTAATGTAATTAGAGCAGATAAATTTAAGAGTCATATCTACTATTTTTTTTAAAAGGAAAACAATTTAATTGATTGCAGAGAAAGCTCAGCATAACAAGACATCAGATTATGTACAATGGTGACAAGCAATAGAAAAATGTCTGTAAATAAACTGGAAAAATTGTATAACAATATGAAACATAGCAAAAATTACAAACTTTGCAACCACAACATTCCTCAACAAGTTATATCTTTCCCGAGAATTTCCTCACGATAGCAAAAATATGCTTTTGCATTTTTTCTAGAGACCTTAAAAGAGTTTCTAAAGATATTCACTGCAATTCATGTTAAGCTAACTGGTCTATAATTTCCTCATATAGCTCTAGGTTCTTTCCTTAATAATTGGATTATGCTGACCACTCTTCAGCCTTTGGGGATTTCTCCTGAACTAAGTGAATTGGAACAACGTGATAAACTCTTCCAATTCCTTTCCTCAATTCTTTTAGCACTTTTTGAAGACTGCTATCTAGTCCGGACGCTTAAATGATTTTAAGGTCTCAACCTTCTCAAATTCTTTACAGGAACCATGCTCTATATAATCTACATCAGTAATCTGAATTATGGTGACTACTAGTATCACAAAACATAATACAAAGCATGCTTTGTTTTCTTCTTCCCTCCCCCCGCCAAAGGACTTTTCCAGGTGAAATGAGCCCAGGAGCAGGGAACAGATTGGAGGCTTTTCTACTGTTGCAGAAGTTTTTTGGATACCATTTATTTGCAGGACTTTTTATTTGAAATCTCAGCATATCTGACAGGCAATAGCCTTCGAGACAGATTACAGCAGACACCTACCCAAAATCTGGGGAATGCCTCCCCTGTGCCTGAGATTGGGAATAAATAGTTGTGAAACCTACATGTAGCCTCTCAAACAAGTAAGAAAAACTTTCTTACCCTGTCTATAAAGTTCTTACTCTGGGCAGAGATATCAGAAAAAGACTTTGCTTGACCAACAGGAAATTTAAATTTCAATTATGTTCCTTTCCTAGACCTAGAATTTTGAAAAAAAAATAGTTTGAACAAAGCACAAAATGTTAAGGTCCTAAATATGACTTAATCAATTAAATATTACTTATAATCTTCTTACTGGGGAACAGCACTAGCTAGGTCCTCAACACTTTTGAAAGATTTTAGTTTCTCCTATGGAAGCAATTTTAGTAATACTTAAGGAGTCTGAAAACTTATGGATTTTATCCTTCACAGACATACGGATATTAACTGTCATTAATAAATTCACTCCAACAATGTTATTTACTCCCTTGACATTAATTTATAATCAGACACACTGATTTCACTGATTTCTATTGAATTACTTTGTAATTCAATAGCAGTGAAAGCAGAGTCAGAGATAGATACTGTATGTATTTAGTATATCTATCAAATTGTTATTTAGTGTAGTTTGAATACTCAGAATATCACACTCAAAATATTAATATTGAATTTCTGTCCCTCTCTTATGGAGCTTTAATGAAAATTTATGGCTATTAAAATACTGTCTGTTCCATTGTTAGCAGTGTCATTTTATGCTGCTGAACTTTCCTGATGACTAAGTTTCCCTTTGATGTTAAAAATACAAGGCAAAAGTATTTGCTTCTCTAGACTTTTACTAGATGTCCGTGACATGTTTATTTAGTAGGCTTCTGTTGGGTCCTGTAATACCAAGCACATTACTTTCTTTTGCCCACAGACCTGTTTCACCTTTTCTTACCCCTTGGTTTATGAATAAATAATCCATGCATTTATATTTCCCACTTGTCAAACTCAGGCAGTAGTGGAAATAAGCAGCACAAATTGGCAGATAATGCACCTTATTTCCATGTAGAAGCAGGTGCATTTTCTTCAGCATAAGTGGCAAGATGACACTGATCCACTTTGACAGGCGGGCTGATCTAAAATTACTGAGCACACTTTGCCACTAGTTGGGGGAGTCTCCCATGAGCTTGTTCTGAAATTCTTCAGTCCCCAGGGTGTTAATTAAAATTTACTGGGTAATATTTGCAAGGCTCAATGGTTCTAGTTACAGCAATTACCAGTTACTAAATGTTAGTGCCAGACATGACACCTGATGATTGGATGCTTTATTCAAGATGTTCAAGAGGGTTTCCCTTCCCTCTCCTTTTTTTTTTTTTTTTTTTAATATTCCCTGCAATTATTGAAGAAGCTAGATCAACTAAGGGTCTCAGCCAACCTTTATACTAAAAATTACTTAGATAGGAGTTTAAGTATCTATTTATCCTTAAATTTCTTGTCAGCTACTAGTTAAGGATTTCCAAAAGTGGAATAAACTCATTACAAAAGCCTATAAAAAACAAACAAACAAAAAAAACACCGCAGAAGCTAGAAGCCCGCCTGTGTTATAATTTTAGTGCCAAAAAGCAGAGGTCCCCTCAGTGCTGTGAAAGGAAGAGAGCATATCCTAATTAATCTTACTGCTCAATTCAGATTTGCTCAACAAACTCTCAGATTATAGATTGGCTAATCACATGTGCAGTGTTTAAACTCCAGCCTCTTTCAATTTACTGAAGTACACCTATGAGTAAAGTTTACAGCCTAGATGGATACTAGCTGGCTTGTTTCCCTCTTGATGTTTCATCAATGTATTGAAACGCAGATGCTTTGAAAGAAATATCAGGTTTTGACCATGGGAAAGTCATCTTTTCTCCAGACTTTCTCTCTTACCTCCAGGGTCTGGGATTCCTGAAGGCTGGCCTTAGCAGCAATAACTGAAGCAAAGAAGGCATTCAGTAACTCTTTCTTCTCTGTAACCTCAATCACCAGGGTATCCATCTCATAGGCTTTGCCTTGCTCGCTTGTTTTTTCTAAAAAGTGCATAGCCATCCACAACAGGATTCAAGTCACTCGAGCTACCCTACAATGTCTCTGTAATTGCAATGAATCAGAGTATAAGGAAGTACTTTTCTTGTTAGTAACAAAAATATTATATATATATATATATATTAGAAATATATATTATATAT
>NW_010313010.1:0-2812 GCF_000700745.2 Antrostomus carolinensis
CATCCACTGCTTTGCCATCATCTAGCCACTTTGTCAGGAGCAAAGGCACTGAGATCTGTCTCCAGGACAACCTGCAGGGACCACAGGAGTTGAGGACTCTCTCCTACCTGGTACCCCTCACAGCAATGGTCACAGGACCATCTCATCTTCCCCAGGCTCTCTTAGTCCCCTGGCAGCCCAGTAGCACCCAGCTCATCGCCTTTCCTCACTCCCTTGCCCAGTGTACCCTGGCATTGGGACCGGGATCCCATACATGAGACCATGACCCAGAGGGCTGCCATGTCCCTGCTCCTCCTCCTGCCCAGCAATCTGCACACTCTCAGGGTCTGCCAAGAGCAGGGGGCTGGAGGGGTTCTCCACAGTCTCTCTCTGGAGACTAAAACACCGGGTGAGGGTGAGTGCAGAGGGCACAGACCAGGCATCTGACACTAAACTGGGAGCAGCAAGGTGAGCAGATTGGCATCAGCAGCATGATGGAGGGTGGTTGGGTGGGCAGCACAGAGTGGAGGTGCAAAGGAGCTGGCCCAGCTCTGATCTGCACAGCTCACTGTGCTCTCTGCTGTCACGAGCTCTGACATCACTGCTGGATAGCTTTTTATTAAGATGTAAATAAAACCATCCCTGCAGCCTGGAGATGCGGCTATTCCGATACCACCTTTGAACCTTTCTTAGTGCCATGGCCTGGTAGCCCCTCTTTCTATTGGGAAGATATCGTGCAGACTGGAACATGTTCCAGGCACAGTAATTGACCAATAAAACCGTGTTTCTTCACCATCCAGTTGAATTAGTGTCTGCAATATGTTTGAAAGCTTTATAGCCCAGTTAATTGTAAGGCAGTAACAGGAAGGGGCATTATGGCTTCAGAGAACACAAGTTGCATCTGTGTTTAATGATATTAAACCATAAGAAGTCTTCATTCGAACAGAGCGATGACTGCTCTAGTGCCCATACAAGTGAGGGCACACTCTCTGTTCAGCGGAGATGCTAAGCCAGGGTGCATGAGGAGCAGGGACACTGGTGCATGGGGTAAGGACATCGTGCAGCTCCTTTGGCCAGTCCCAGTTCATGCAGCTGAGAACACACATTCCTGCAGCACACACACCTCTGGGTTGATGGTCACCCCATGCCTGCTCTGAAAGCCCATTTCATGCACATGCTCTTAGCCCACCGTCCCTCAGCCAAGGGTTTCCCACGTCGCTCTGAAGGGAAGTACTGCCAGCACTGACCTGAACAATAGACAGCTCCCACCCTCCCTGCAGGCTCTCACCATCACCATGACCATCCAGGGAACTGGGACCTGGGACCAGATACATGCTCATTCAGAGAGATCCTCTTATGGCCTAGTGTGGATGGAGAAGATGTGCTGGGAGTGTGAACCAAGGCATGAGTATTCATGAGTGAGACGTGTTCTTTGCTTTCATTAGGGGGATGGGGATTTGGGGCTGAGCAGGGTCCATGGCAGCAGAGCACTGAGAACAGCCCATGGTGTTTCTCATGGGGTCAGCAAAGCCATGCAGACTATGCTTCTTGGGAACCTCTCCTTTCTCCACTCATGTTTCAGCCAAAGCCAGGAGGATCTGGGATAACCCCTGGACCTCAGGGTATCCCTTATGTCCCCAGTTGGAAATGAAGAAACATCTTCTGGAGCCAGCAGAGGATATGAGGGCATTGAGGAGTGGGGACTGCACAGCATCTCCAAAGGCCATTTGGAGAAACACCTGGACTTGGTCCTGTGCTGGCACAAGGGGATTTCAGTTGTGTCATGGATATTCCCATGTCCGGGATCCCTACCTCGAGGAGTCCAGTTCAACAGGCAGGGCCACTGACCCAGCACAGCTCCCAGTGACATGTATAGCCCTAGTCAGGGGCAGGTGGGGCAGAATGACTGACAAAGCAGGGCAACAATGGCTGTGGTTGATGGCAGATGAGTTGTGGTCACTTCATTGGGTCTTCACAGTCCACCCTTCTGTACATCCCTTGGGGTGTGCACCCACCAGTCCGGCCACTGTGCACCTCAGCACCTGGACACACAAAGATACCACCAGGGCAGAAGGGCTTGGAAGCTGTCTTAGAATCAGGAGTGGCCATGGAGAGAGAGCTAGAGCCACATGGAGAAGCACATGAGGGAAATGCAGGAACACAGAGAAGGTCCTGGCCAGAGCCACTTCCTCCTTCCCAAGCAAGCAGAGAGCAATACTCTTTTAAAGGCTTGACCATCCCCAGAGTGAGAATGAGGCCATGGACACCAGCAGCTTGCTGTGGTGTGACACCACATCTCAGCCACCCAAACCTGCTAACAGTGGCCATTTGTGATGAGCCTGTCATGCTTGGCTTGAATCATGAGCTTTTCTCCAACAGGGCTTCAATGAGGAGAGGACTGAATGTCAAGAGCCAAGAGTCAAGGTCAGGCTGAGAGCATGAAATGAATGGAAACCCATGAGAGCACCAGTCTCTGTAGAGCAAAAGCATCATCCCCTTCCTTTGGGTGCAAAGGGTGAGTATTCAGCACCTGCAGAAATGGGGGACATGCAAGTGAAAAGCCTGTGACTCCATCGCCTTTTGTGGTTGCGAGTACATCAGCTGTTGAGATTAATTCAAGGCGCAGGTAGGGAAGTGAGGTGCCAGTGAGTTCATTTAGAATTGGATATGCAATCAATGGAAAATTAATACAATTAAGTTTCAAATTGTCATTTAATAAAACACCTTTTTGCAAGTGGAATATTAAGTGGGCATAAAAGCTGAGACGCTGCTTGAACGCGCTGCTCCCAGCCAGGGAGGTGTTTGTGCCCAGGAAGTGCACACACCACCCCCC
>NW_010313010.1:2838-5098 GCF_000700745.2 Antrostomus carolinensis
ACAGACTCTAATTATAGATTTATAGTTTACCAGAGTTTCAGCTGATTACACAGTGCTTCTCAAAAGCCTGTTGCAAGCCTCGCTTGCTGTCAGTGGGGCATCGGTTGTCACTGAATCACATGTCTCTGTGTTTCAGAGTGTTTAGCAGATCTGCTGAGGAGCACAAGCCTCAAATCTCCTCGCCTGACATGTTTACTGCATGCAGGGACGTTTCCACTTTGTCCTGCTTTTGCTAGGATAGAGTTAATTTTCTTCTCAGTAGTTAGCATAGCTGTGTTTTGGTTTCAGTGTAAGACTTGTTATGAGTAGAACATTGATAAAAGCACCAATGTCATGATCTGCTGCTGGAGCCCAAGGCCACCATGTCTGGCTGGTTCACAGCTGCATTACAACTGGGAGGGGGAAGTGCAGTGAATAGCAAACCCCAAACTGGCATTTGGATGTGCCAGTGAGATATTCCAGATCATAGCATGGCATGTTTAGTATATTAACCACGGCTGACCAGAAATCAGCGGGTGACTCTCTCTGGCTTTCACTCGGGCTCTGGCTCTCCCAGGATTGTGGCTTCGGTTCGGGATTGTCGCTCCTCCAGGATCATTATCTGGGAACAGGCCAGGCGTGGTCGGTGGGTGGTGAGCAACTGTACTGTGCATTATTCATTTGTATATTTTATTACTGTTATCATTATCAATGCTATTTTAATATTAGGGGTTTTAAAGTTTTCTTTTATTTCTATTATTAAACTGTTCTTATCTCACACTACCAGCCTCCTTACCTTTGCCCCCCAATCCTCTCCCCTATCCCCTGGGGGTGGGGGGAAAGTGGGTGAATGGCTGTGTTGGCTGCTGGCCAAGGACCAGCCCAGTGAAACCTCCACACACTTATAGCACAGCCAGAAAGCGGAATGGAAAAGACCTCAATTTCTGGTTTATGTCATGGATTTGGAGAAAAACTGCCCTGATTTTCAGGCTGAGTCTGAAGCCTGGCCACAAGAAGACTTTGATGGGACAACACCAGCCCCTACCTTATCCCAAAACTGCAATGTGACCCATTCCCAGAGGGTTTCCTCAGGCTGTGGAGTGAGCATTGGTGTTTTGGGTGAGTGGGCACCATGAGGGATGTGCAGATGGCGACTAGAGGTGCACAGGGGATGTGGTTAGAGGGGACAAGGACGCGGGCACAGGCAAGGGAAGGGGAATGGCTGCAGCCCCAGCAGTCCCCGCACACACCAAACCCACGGGGTTTAGCTCTGACCACCTCTCAGCCTCTTTCTCCACTGACCTTGTAGCACTGATACATTGGGGCAGAGACCCCAGGCTCCCCAAAAGCTCCCCACTAGAAGATTGTCAGTGACACCAAATCTGACTGATCCTTAATTGAGCTGTTCACGCTCTTTTTTTGTTTCTGGTCTGACTCGTCCTAGTGTCTTTTCCCACCAGTGACTCTCCTCCATGTGCTGTTCTGCTCAACTCAATACCTGTCTCTTACCAGCATCGTTCTCCAAAGAGAGGATTCCCAAACCTCTGGCAGGTCACCTTGCCACCTGCCCCCTCACCTCCCAGGGTAAGACAGGTTTTCCAGCCACCTTGTCCTTCCTGCAGCTCTTTTCTGATAATCTTCCAGTTTGTTGACAGCCACACCAAAGTGGGAATACCATCCTCAGAGGGAGGAGCCAGACCCGTTAGAGCAGAGTACGGCTGCACATGGTAACAGACATTGCATGAAACTGGACAGTTGCGCAGTGAGGAAGTGAAGTTAATGAACAGTAATTGCTTGCTTGGAAAAAAAATGCAATATTGAATATACTTGCACAGTCTGTGCACGGCCCTGAGCTGGCAGGAAGGCACCTCGGAGTGGGTGAGTAGGAGAATAAACCCACACGGGTCCTGGCAGAGGGTGACCTGCACCGCAATGCGTTCATTGTTTCTGAGATGAGGGAGTCAGAGCCCTCCTTGTAGCCCGTCTGTGCATCACACACCCCCAGCCCCGGTGCATCCCGTGGGACCAAGCAGCAGCGGGACCTGGGCCCTCGGCAGCTTCCAGAAGAGCAAGAAAAATAGAAACTGAGCCTTGGGGAAGCATCACCGTTGCTGTGGGTTTATGTACAGATACCAGAAAGAGTTGTGGATAAACATGTTATTAGGTTAAATAAAAATAAAATGCATGATTGAAAATGTTTTGAAATTTATCACATAATTAAGCTATTAATTTAATGGTCTTTAATATTTGGGTTGGAAATTCACGTGGGTCCTCATCTCTT
>NW_010313010.1:5135-7607 GCF_000700745.2 Antrostomus carolinensis
ATGCATTTTCATAAACATTTGATGAACAATAACTGTGAGAAACATAAAATATTGGTTTTGTCCTTCAACTGTAATGACCATATGGAGACGCGTTTTGCATTGGAGTCAGCAGTTGCTGTACATCCTTGTTAATAACAACTCTTGCTATTTTTACTGTTTACAGCACAAAAGCAGCCCTTTATGGGGGAAAGAAGGATTTAATCTGCAGTGTCTTTGCAATGATTTGTAAGAGAGATGCTGTGCCCACATTCCTCTGTGATTCAGTACGAACTATAATTGCTCAATATTCTGGACAGCTCTCTTACAAGATGTCAATTTATGTGTAATCGAAGTGAACACGGTGGCTGGGGATGTTTCAGGCCTCTTCCCCTCCACACACAGTTTCCTTAGGTTTGCAAAGAAAAATATTTTACCAGGCAATGGAGCGAGGTCTCGCCCTGGAAGCGGGGCTGCTGGAGGGCTGGTGGGTACAAAGCCTCCCTGGTGCTCAGGGCATCCTTGACACGAGTTACTGGCTTGCATGAGCACCTTGTCATGCTTGTTCTCACCAGGATGGGGATCGAGTTGTTCCCTTGGCCTCCCCACTCTTCAGCTGCCCTGTGTTTCTTCTTGTTCCTGGGCTGATGTGGAAAGGACCCTGGTACTGCAATGGTGAGGAGGGAAGGCTTGGCCGTGGTGGGTGACTGCCATTGTGCAGCAAGGCTGATGCACATGCAGGGTGCTCCAGGAGGACTGTCAGACACTAGGGAGACGGCAGGCTCTGGTTTCTGCTGGTTTCTGCTCAGCTTGGGGTGGCACCAGGCTAAGCAGAGCCAGGGGCAGCTGCCAGACCCAGAGCCAAGGGCTGGCTGGGGTCCCTCCTGGTTCCTCTCTTCTGCCGCTGCAGCTCATCTCCTGCTGCCCCAGGAGCTTCCAGCTGTGCCCAAAGACTGGAGCAGGGACACTGGTGTGCTGCCCACAGCATCCTCCCCTTGGGCTGGATTTTACCACAATTCTGAAGCACAGAGCTGAGAGCCTTCCTCTGCTGGTTCCTATGGCAGCAGTGCCTGGACACACTGTCTGCAGAAGCACTTGTAGAGTGAAAAGAGACCCCTCAAACCATGGCAATCCCTTGAAGGGGCTTTTCCCTTTGCCCCAGAGCATCCCAGGATCTGAGGCAGAGCAGCTTCCTCCAGGGAATGGGCAGGACCCATTCCTTTCCGAGTCCCCAGAGGGATGGGGTTTGCAGCAGAGCTGCTCCAGGATGCAGGGGAGGTGGGAGGATAACCAAAATCACAGCAAAATGTGCCACTGCCTGTCCCCCCTCTCAACAAAACACCCAGCTCTCCTGCCTAAAGGAGGCTCAGGAGCAGAAAATCACCTGGCACGAGAGCCAGGCTGTGGCAGGGTTGGGCAGGAGAGCCTGCAAAATCCAGAGATGGATGTCCCAGGGCTTGGATGTGTCTAGCTCACTGTGTGAAGCATTAATAAAGTTTCTCCCAGGGCAGGACACGGATTCAGACACAACACTTCCCCTTCAGCGCTGAGTCCTGGGCCAGTGTCAGCCCCATGCGGATTTATGGCTCCCTGTGCTCGTAAATGTTGGCACGGCAGTGATGGAGCCTGCAAAATCCAGAGATGGATGTCCCAGGGCTTGGATGTGTCTAGCTCACTGTGTGAAGCATTAATAAAGTTTCTCCCAGGGCAGGACACGGATTCAGACACAACACTTCCCCTTCAGCGCTGAGTCCTGGGCCAGTGTCAGCCCCATGCGGATTTATGGCTCCCTGTGCTCGTAAATGTTGGCACGGCAGTGATGGATGTGGGAGCTGGGAAGCGCTTCCCCCCAACTTCAGGAGATTTCTTTATTTTTTTCTGATCTTTTACAACAGCCATAAACCAGCTGCTGATTAGTGACGGGTCTTAAAACTTTAGGCAAAAGCTGTTGAAATCAGCTTTAAGTGCTAAGCTTCTCCGAAAGCAGAGCGGCTTAGAGTTTCCCTTTTGAGGTCACATCTGTGAGGTGTGGTCCTCCAAGCTATGGCCATTGTCACAGCAGGTCTGGGAAGCCCTCGCAGCACCCCACATCAGGGACTGGCCCTGCTCTGTGCTGTCCTCCCTGGTGGCACAAGCAGCAGATATCCCCAAGCAGGGCCGTGCCTGTGGCCCCAGGCCCCTCTCTGCCCAGATGGTGCCAGGCGAAGGGCAGAGCTCACCTTCCTCTCAGACCTGGGGAGAGATGTGAGGGGCAGGACAGTGCGCAGTGATGTGTGTCACCACCTCTCCGAGCTGGGTAGCAGGTCCTCCCATCACTCTGAGCAGGAGTAATCACCCTGGGGACTGGCCATTGCTCCCCAGCCCTGATCCAGTGGTCCCAGATGATGGGCAGCACCAGCAAGGTGAGAGTGGTGCTGGGAGGACCTTCCCAGAGGGACAGTCCTCACTGCCCTGAGGCTGTGACAGGGCAGGTGGAGGCTGTTGCTTCTGGATGGG
>NW_010313010.1:7621-10983 GCF_000700745.2 Antrostomus carolinensis
CATCAGGTTTCCTCATGAGTTCATTGAGTATCATTGACTGAAGAGGCCACAAGTTTGTTTTTCCTGTTGATACAGGACATGGCTTCACATTTTGGGACAGGAAATTGTCTTCTCATGCCTCTGACTCCTCACTGATTCCAGCTGCCTTCCATCTTCCATGTCTTGGGTGAGTCCTTGTCCTCCATCCCAGCTTCCATCCACCAGTGTTGACCTTTTCCTGACTGCTGGCATGGGGTTGCACTTGCAGCCTTGGCCAGGCTGCCACAGCACCTTCAGACCTGTCTTGGTTTGTGCACCTCTGCCTCCTTGTCTCAAGGAGTTTTGCAGAATATATAGTCCCTTTTCCCACATTACATTGTTCAAGGTAATGGATGGATGGATGGAAGAACAGTTGGAGGGATGGATGAAGGATTGTATGAAGGGATAGATGGATGGACAAGAGCATATTGGAGAGCAAGAGTGGCATTTTTGGCACATTTTCTCTAGGTGATTTCCTCTCCTGCATTCCCACTCCCCTTTCCCATTGCACTTTGAGATGTGCAGACCATGGGGAACATTCCTGTGCTCAGATCTGGCAGGTCCCCATGGTTTTCAGCGGCGGTGAGCAGACTCCGTTACTGCAGGATTGCTGCATGGACCATCTGTCCCACACCGGGGCTGGGCATGTTCCCTCCCTGTCTGCTGCTTCTCTCAGGAACAGAAGTTAGTGAAGATTTAACATAGCACTAAACCTCAACTTGAGCACATTTGAAAGAAGAAAAATTTATTCATCAAAAATATAGCTTTGTTTTATCTGCAATTATTCTCAAGTTAAGGCCTCATTCGGCAAGCAGTTGGCAGAATAAACAGCAACTTTTTATGTCTAAACCATCTCATTTTGACATTCCATCACAAAAACAAATGCAGGAGGACATAGCCTACCCAGCCAACATTTGGAAAGTTCCTGGGAGATTTTTTTCTGCCAGAAAGAGTTGGGAGTAGAAAGGTAGGGTGGGGATAGCCCTTTCAGCCTTGTTTCTGACCAATATGGAAGGACCAGCTGGGCATCATGTCAGGGACAGCAACCATGAACAGCATGGTTCATTGGTTTTGACATTATAAAAAAAAAAGAGCATAAAAAAAAAAGTTGGCTGCACAAACTTAACAAACTTAGAATGGTAGAATAATAGAGTCACAGAATGGTTTGGGTTGGAAGGGACCTTAAAGCTCATCCAGTTCCAACCCCCCTGCCAGCAGCAGGGACACCTTCCACTAGACCAGGTTGCTCAAAGCCTCATCCAAACTGGCCTTCAACAATTCCAGGGAGGAGCAGCCACAGCTTCTCTGGCCAAACTGGGACACTGTCTTACCACCCTCACAGTGAAGAACTTCTTCCTAATATCTCATCTAAACCTCTCAAGCCATCACCCCTTGTTCTGTCACTCCCTGCCCTTGGCCAAAGGCCCTCCCCAGCCTTCCCGGAGCCCCTTCAGGTACTGGGAGGCCACTAGAAGGTCTCCCTGGAGCCTTCTCTTCTCCAGGCTGAACAGCCCCAACTCTTTCAGCCTGTCCTCATAGGAGAGGTGCTCCAGCCCTCGGATCATCCTGGTGGCCTCCTCTGGACTTGTTCTAGCTGCTCCAGGTCTCTCTTGTGTTGGGGGCTCCAGAACTGGAGTATTCCAGGGATGCTTGTGAGGATGCTTTACCACCAGCAAGAGAGCTTCAGGGGGTCATCCAAGGAAAACAGAAATACAGGAAAGCAGGAAGTTACTAAACAGAGTGCACTAGGTGCAGAGCAGCTAAACATCCCGATGCAGAACAACAGGACAACAGTAAAAGACCAATGTTGCTGTATCAGGAGCACTTCAGTGTCCTGAAAATCAAAATGGAATCCTATAAAAATGGGAATGAGGGTATAAGGATGAGCGTAAAGGGAAAGCTCAAGTGTGTGGAGGTGGAACGAGAAAGGCTGAGGAGCCAAGTGAGTTACAGCCAGCGAGGAGCTTAAAAAGCAACAAAAGAAGTTCCAGAAATACACTGGAAGTGTAATTGAGAGAAAAGAGAGTCCACAGTCTTGTTTTGTGATGAAGAGAAGAAGCAAAGAGATTATAAAGAGAAGGAAATGGTGCCTTCCTCACCATGGTTTGCACAGTATAAGGGTGTAAGCATCTAGGAGGATCATTAGCAAGGGAGCAGGAGCTGAGGTCAGTGTGAGGAAGGATGCAGTTGCAGAATGCATTACAGAATGCAAAGATAAGTTCAATGTATATGAGTAGTCAGGGGTCAAGAAAAATTACCCTGGAAAATTTAAGTGATCTCTTAGCAGTAGCTTGTGACAAATTTTGAAGGTTCAAGGGGTCCTAGAGAAGCACAAAAGTCTACCTGTACAAAAAAAAAAAAGAAAAAAGAGAGATAAAAAAGTTGGGGAGTTACAGGTCAGCCAGCTTGGCTTCATTTCCTTGAAAAATTTTGGAACAAATTATATTGAACAATCCATTTATAAACATCTAGAGGACAACAATGTGATAAAAATAAAGAGTAAAATCCAGCCAACACAGTTTTATTGAGAACGAATCGTGTCAGGGTGATCTAATTTCCCTCTTTGCCAGGGTAATTGGTCTAGGGGACGAAGAGGCAGCAGTAGATGTGATACGTCTTAGGCAAAGCCTCTGGTGCTGTCTTGAGTGGCATTCTCATAAACAAGGCAGGGAAACACAATCTGAGTGAAAACCCCAGGAGATGGGTAAAACAAAGTGCAAACTGGTGCTCAAAGCACCTGAGAGCAGACTGCGAGGAGGTTGGCAGGGTCTGTGTTGGGGTGGGCTGGCTACCTTTTCTCCCCAGCAGCATGGCTGGTGTGCATGACAAGATGTGGGGGTGACGCCTGGGTGGATCCCCAAAGCCACTGGGGATCCCCAGTCCCCCAGCTGACGCTCAGCAGTGACAAGTTTCCCTTGGGAAGGAGGACAGGGGCTGCATGGGCAGGAGTGGTGCCATGAAGGCAAATCCTTCTGGGAGGTGGCTGATGAAGAAGCCTACAAGTGCAGCAGCGAGACACCCACCAGAGGTGAGACACCCACCAGAGGTGAGACTGTGGGGCTGGGGGGATCTTTGGAGAGATGAGCAAGTGGAGGAGAGGCCTGGGACAGCTGTGACCAGCCCTGCTGTCCTCTGCTCAGCCCTGCACATCTCCTCTCTCTCCGGCATCAAACCCCATCAGAAGATTGACCCCCTTCTCCACTCCTTCAAACACCTGCAAACTAAAGTGATTCCTCCTAATTCAGGCCATTGACCTGAACAAAAGATGACCATCGGCCTAAAGAAAGGACGGAGAGACACAGGGAGAGCTTCCTTGCCAGAGGAAAGAGGAGGAGGGAGAAAGA
>NW_010313011.1:0-459 GCF_000700745.2 Antrostomus carolinensis
CAGTGGGACAGAGCATGACAGCTGCCTTCTGGTGGGGATAACGGCAGGGGTGAGCACACAGGTGTCCAGGGCTGTTCTTCCAAACAGGAAGCACTAGGAAACTTGCAAGGGGATGTTTCAAGAGGAAGGTCAAGGCAGGGTTTGCTATAAAGATGAAGAGATTTCCCAAGGCTTTGTTTCATTTTCCTACTTTGAGGGCAGGGGACAGGAGGAGGGATAGGGAGGTAGGGGAAGAGAAATAGAAAATGAATTTTCAAGTTTGAGCAAGTCATTGAGACTCCTGAGCTGTAGCTTTGAGTGGTCAGTAGGTCTGCTAGGAGTCTCCTAAAGTTCCTGAAACCATTCTTCTGCCTGTGGACAGCACCAGCATCACCTTTTTCTGGACCCATCAGGCTCTTCTGCCCCTTGAACCTCCAAAAAGAAACAGACACACAGCCAGTGCCCTGTCAGTTGGCAAGT
>NW_010313012.1:0-2718 GCF_000700745.2 Antrostomus carolinensis
CACAGCAGCACTCAGTGGTGGTGTGACTTCACTCAAGCCACGATAGTTCACTGTCAGTCTGCACTCCCCATTAGACTTCCGCACAGGCCATATGGGGCTGTTAAAGGGAGAGTGAGTCCTGCTGATCACTCCTTGGCTCTCTAGCTGATGAATCAGTTTATGGATGGGAATTATGGAGTCTCGATTGGTGCGATATCGCGGCCGGTGCCCTGTTGTGATAGCAATTGGCACAGTCCCACAACAGAAGGGTCCTCTGAGAGTCCAGGCAAGGTGGACAGCTGTTTGATTTTCTCAGCCTCTATGGCAGCTATGCCAAAAGCCCACCGGTACCCTTTTGGGTCCTTGAAATACCCTCTCCTGAGGTAATCTATGCCAAGGATGCACGGAGTGCCTGGGCCAGTCACAATGGGGTGCTTTTTCTAGTCATTCCCAGTCAGGTTGATATCAGCCTCCAATACAGTCAGTTGCTGGGAACCCCCTGTGACTCCAGAAATATAAATGGATTCTCTCCCTTTAAAGTCTGATGGCATCAAGGTGCATTGGGCACCAGTGTCCACTACAGTTTTATACTCTTGTGGGTCAGATGTGCCAGGCCAATGAATCCACACTGTCCAATAAACTCAGTTGTCCCTCTCCTCCACCTGGATGGAGGCAGTGCCACTCTAATCTTGATCAGACTGTCCATCATCATCATATGAGTTTGAGCAGCTCATGTGGGCTGGACCCCTTTTGTCTTCATTTGCATCTTGTAGATAGGGATCAGAAGCCCATCTACACTGTTTGGACAGCCAGTCACTGGAAAGTGGAGCAACTTTATTGGAAGAACTCACTTTTGTGATTGGTTTTCTTCACAACTCATGTACGCGTGCCTCTAAGGCTGAAGTTGGTTTGCCACCCCACTTTCTCATGTCCTCTCCACGGTCACACAATTCAAACCACAGTGTGCCCCGTGGCATGTGCCGTTTCTCTTGGGCAGAGGAACGCTTGTTCTTATCAGCTGAGACCTTGTTACGTGCAGAGGAGTCAGATATGTATTCCTGGAACTCTTGAGTCAGCTTCTGTACAGTTGAGACAGGAGAGGAGGAGAGAGTGTCGCCATATGTCTGGAGGTGGAGAGCCATTTCATCCACCTTTGGCTCCTCTCCAGGTTTGAAGTTTATTACTGCCAGTGACTTGGCATATGGTGCTGGTGCGTTCTATAGAACCTTCCGCCACATACCTTGTGTGCACGGGACTTCATCTGGATCTTTGGGTGACTGCTCGTCATTCAGGTTACTAGAAATCACTTCCAGCACAGCCAATTCTCTCAAGCACTGGATGCCTTTCTTTATGTTGTCCCACTTGCTTAAACTGCACAAAATATCATCCTTAAACTTGAACCTTTCCTTCACACTTGACAGGAGTTGCTTCCAGAGGTTGAGAGTCTCTGGCTCTCTCCCAATTGCTTTGTCAATGCCACTTTCTCTGGCAATGGAACCCAATTGCTTGGCTTCCCTGCTGTCTAGTTCCATGTTGCTGGCCCCATTGTCCCAGCATCAAAGCATCCAGGTGGCAATGTGTTCACCTGGATGACGGCTGAGATCCTTTCGGATGTCTCACAGCTCACTGAGGGATAGGGATTGGGTAATTACCTCTGGTTCTTAGTCTTCGTCTGGTTCTCGTGATGGCCCTACTTTCTCCTCATCCTTTGTTAAGCAAACAGATTTCTTTGTGCATTTCTTGTTTTGTAGAGGGGCACCTGATACTGGCACAGGTTTGTTGTCTGGATTATTTGCGCTGCTTTTCACTGAGGTTTGAGTAACCTTAGCAGGGGCTGAGGTTGGAGTAGTTGTAGTGGCGGGTGTTGCAGGGGTTGAAGTGGTCGCAGTGCCGGTCACGGGGGTTGAAGTGGTCGCAGTGCCGGGGCACAACACTGACATCTGCACCAAAACACTGAAACTAAAATACAGCTATTCTAATTACTAAAAAGAAAATTAACTCTATTCTAGCAAAACTAGGACAAAGGCAGAGGGGGAAGACCTGAGGCAGCCCCTGCCCTGTTGCTGCCAGACAGAGGCAAGAGACCAAAAAGATAAGGAGGGTTGGAAGAAAGTCCCAGTTCAACATCAAGGGTGACCTCCTTCCCTACCTGCTTTGCCCCCTCAGGTGCCCCTCTGTAATAAGTTTGAGGTCCTGCATCTTGAAGGAGAGGTAGGTGAGGATGTGGTGCAAGGCCCACCTACAAGGTCACAGAGGAACATGCGGTTGACTCTGCCCCTCAAGACTGCCTCTGATAAGAAAGAAAGAAGGGTAATTGTAGTAGGTGATTCCCTTCTGAGAGGGACAGAGGGACCAATATGTAGGGTTGACCCTCAACATAGGGAAGTGTGTAGTCTTCCTGGAGCCCGGATCAGAGATATCACCAGGGCACTCCACAACCTGGTGTGCTCAACTGACTACTACCCATTACTGATCTTCCAGACAGGTGGGAAGGAAGCTGCATCCCATAGTCTAAGGGCAATGAAGAAAGATTACAAGGCCTTAGGACAGTTGGTGAAAGGGTCTGGGTCACAAATAATTTTTTCTTCTGTCCTTCCACTTCTGGGTGCTGACATGGGATGGAATAGAAGTATTCAGGCCATAAATGAGTGGCTACAGGCCTGGTGCTACAGGCAGGGCTTTGGATTCTTCGATAATGGCTGGTTTTATAAAACACCAGTCCAGACAGTGATATGTAGG
>NW_010313012.1:3135-3401 GCF_000700745.2 Antrostomus carolinensis
AGAAACCCGTGTGCGGTCAGGGGATTATGATCTAGTGGCAATTACAGAGACATGGTGGGACAGCTCACACGACTGGAATGTGGCCATGGGTGTCTGTGTCCTTCTCAGGAAAGACAGGCCAGCAAGGAGAGGTGGTGGACTCGCTCTTTACGTGAGAAAGCAACTGCAGTGTATTGACATCTGTCCAGGAATGGATGAGGAGCGAGTTGAGAGCATGTGGCTGGGAATTAAGGGCCAGGCTGGTATGGGTGATACTGTTGTGAGTG
>NW_010313013.1:0-26483 GCF_000700745.2 Antrostomus carolinensis
TATATAAATTCTTCTTGACTGACTAACTACTGGTGCACAAAAATAACTTTTCTGGATGTTTTTAAAAAGTGGTATTGCAGGGATTAATCATGCAGTCTGTACTTGGACAGCATTCCTTCTGAAGTCAGTGGCATTTGTGCCTAAATGCAGAATGTGGGAACATGCCCAAGAAGAGCATTCTATGCTCAGAAAGCATTTGTCTTTATATTCTGCTATTAGTCCAAATACTAAGTCTGGCACTGCATTTCATGACACGTGCTGCTCCGCTAGTTCTGTCTAGAAACAAGCTCTTTTCTGTGTAAAATATTTTTACTCTTTCAAGTCAGTATAACAAACAACACGAGGAAAAATAATTTCCTATGAAAACTTCTTGAATTGAAAATGCTGTAAATTTACAAATTCTGACATATGCCCTTTAAAACTTGTGCATGTACTGTTTTTATTTTCATTATGCATTACAAGTTATATCCGTAATGTTTAAAAATGTTCTATTCCAGCAAAAATATGGCTTTTAACCAAATAAAAATGTAAAGCCAACTTGCTCTAAAATCCATCTGTTTTTCATTTTCTTATAATCTATAATCAGGAAATCCATTCATACATGACATATAATTTTTGCGCTTTCAAGTGGATGGTGGAATGCGATGTTCTGCATACAGTCATATCTAAATTGATAATTGTCCAAGCAGAGTGTAATTTTAAAGTATAGGATGAAGGAAGGTTTAATTTGTATATTAGAAGTCTTATACATTTTTTTTTTTTGCCTCTGAATGTAAATGAGGCCATTCTCCTCGGTGGATTTATCTGAAGGTGGGACAGCTGCCTCAGAGCAGGCCACAGCTTTCTGAGTAAAGAGGATGCTGTTTAAAGAGCTGGTTTAAATGCAGACTCTTCTTAACTGTAAACCACATGCATGCATTCATCAGTGATTTTCAAATGATGGGTTTCTGTGTCGTTGGTTTAAGGTCCAGCGTCTTACATTCCTGAATCCACATTATACCAAAAGAATAACAATTTGGTGGCTGGAAAGAGGAATGGTTATTATAGGGCTCCAAAATGCTAGCTGGCATAATATGCCATGAACAGCACAATTCTGCTCTTAAAGAGAAGATTGCAGGAGTTCTTAAAAATAATTTGATGTTCTAAAAATATAAACATAAGAAATGTTATCACTGCTCAAAATATTTTACATCAGGAGCTAAATAATGTAAAGGTCAGACAAAAGTTTCTGAAGAGGAAAGTTTTATACAGGTGCATTCTTTCTCTTAGTTTTTAATAGTAAATTGTATTAAGTAAGTCAGACATAGAAAACAGGAGTTCTTTCTTGTAGGGGTTTCTATTCTCTGAAAATCACAACTGTAGAAATGAACATACGGAATACAGTGCATGCTGTTTTGTTAAATATTGTAGATTGTATATTGTAGAACTAAAAAAAAAAAATACACTGCTTCTTCAAACAGCTTCATTTGCATTCTCTGAACAAATGCGTTTCATACAACAGATTTCATAAGGCAGTTTTACTTCCTGTAGGTAAAATAGCTCCTGTATGAAACCAGCATCAAAGAAACTCTGCTTTAGCTTCAGTTTCTTCTGTTGATCACTTCTCCACGTCATTAGTTTTTCAGTGTTCTGTTTGTAAAAGATCAACTTTTAAAAGGCACTGTAGTTTCTAGAAGAAAATATTGTATATTTAAAATGCCCCTTCTAATTTTGCCTCCTCTAGTAACACAGAGCATTAATTAGAGCATAATATGTATCAAATCCATGTTGAGAGTAATTATTCCTTTTTTTAAAAAAAAAACCCTACTCGCATAAAATGGAAAATTCTTGACAGTGTTCTGCTATTTTAGCTTGATAAGACACACTTTTTTTCATTAACTCATTTTATCTCACTAACTTTATGATACTATTAAGGAAATAAACAACAAGATTAACTATGAAAAATATTTTAATACAAAGTCTCTGAAGTGATCTGAGTGCTTCTAAGTTTTCCCTTTAATTCATTTTTGACACAGCTTAGGAGATCATCATAATAAAAAGCATGAGAATAAACAAGCCAGGTCAGACCAGTGACTACAGGTACCTTAAAAGTTTGGAAGTCAAGCATTTCATGACACTTTTCCAGAGCCTGAAGTGGTGTTTTAGTATTTAATAGCTTTTGACAGATTTTTTTTTTCCATGGATTTGCTGATCTGATAAATACAATTAGCTGATGTGCTTGCAGATTAAAAACATGATTTAATGTTAGTCATGCTTGGACACACTTCATTATCTTACCTAGAAGACAGATTCACTGTCTAGTACTGTCATTTTTATGCCCACCTCATAGACTTTATCAAATTTAGTTCCATAGCCCACTTCAGTCCTTTAGAGCTGTAATGTCTATTTCACATGTGGAAAAAGTCAGATACTGAGTTCTTTGCTGACTTTGGGACTACAAAGGAAATTTGAAGGTCCAGGGCTTCTAACTCGTAGGTCTCTGCCACACTTACTTGCTCATCTTCCCACACTGTTTCGAGGTTGCAGCTTGTGAGCCGTGAACAAAAGATGAGCACAGAACAGAAAGTCTCTGCTCGCATTTGTTTTATTGGTATTTATACATTAGAGTTTTCCCTTTCTGTGCTACTTTTCATGCTATTCCCTCTCTATGACTGGGCAGTTTCAGTATCTCTCTAAAGCCTGTACAGGCAGAATTTCAAGGCTACACTAAAAAGTCATCTCTTTCCTCAGACTTTGTGTGGGTAAGAGGTGAAATTAGGCGGATGGAATAGGGAAGTCTCATTTTTAGTGGAATGGTAGGTCAGTAACCTTACGGATATACAGTTGTCAGTACTACGTGGTGGGAGAAGGAAACCCTTTTCTGAAAAAGGCAAATGAAGCACTTGCCTGTCAGAATTGTTCCTGGGGCCTGCAGAAAGCAGCAGAGAGATGAAGATGAAAGATATGATGGTATTTTCCAAATAAGGTTATGCTCTTGCTCCCATTGACTTTAGTGTTGACAGAATCAGGTCCAAAAAGTGTGGTGAAAGAGAGCCAAAAACATTTAAGAATCTTCCTATTCCTCCCCCTGCCTTTTCTGGAAATTATAGCCTTGTTATACTCATCCTTTGTTTAAAAACAAAACAAAATCATGACCTGGAAAGGGCTGAGTCAGTCAAGGCAGAATCTATAGTCGTCGAGAAAACACAGCATAGCTTTGACATTTTTTTAAGCCGTAAGATTGTCTGACTTTCCTGGTTCTCTTGTAAGGCAAACATTAGGTCTTGGCTGCTTTGAGTGCACAGTATATTGTGTTATATACCGTAGCGCTGTAAACAGAGCTGTATGATCAAGTTAATTTCAGCACATCACTGAGATGTCATCTGCCACGAGAGAAAGCATTTTAAGACCAGTTGTTCCAAATATGGCATATGTTGTATTTTCCTGTAAAGATATATTACATAACATGGGTATTTACCTTGACTTTTTTTTTATTTGACATTTTTGGTGTTCAGTCTTAAGAAATACATTGGCAATTATAATCCTTCTCTCTCATTTTCCTTTTCCTTTTTTCTTTTTCTTTTCTTTTTTCTTTTTTTTTAACCTAAACAGGAAATGGATATGGCAACCCTCGCAACTCACCAGGTCTGCTGGTCTCACCTGGCAACTTGAACAAGAATATGCAAGCAAAATCTCCGCCTCCAATGAATTTGGGAATGAACAACCGTAAACCTGATCTCCGTGTGCTTATTCCACCTGGCAGCAAGAATACAATGCCATCAGTGGTAATGCATTTTCAAAGCTTTTTTTTTTTTTTTTTAATCTCCTTCAGATAAGAGATATTTAAGAATTTCAATGCCTGCTCAAGCAACCAAGATCAGCAGAATAACAGTCCACATTCTTGCTGGTTTGGTCTTTCTGTTTAACCTTAAGGCTTGATATCGAGCTGAGGATGTAGGCAGAGCCTGTTTGATTGCTTTTATGAAGTCATATTTACTTCCTCCCTTTTTTCTACTGAATTACAAAATAGGTACTGTGTCCCACACAGTAAAAACTTCTGCACTTTCTTTCCTAGTAGCTGGAAGAGTCTTTCCTGGGTTTGTTATAAAGGCTGAATATAACCCTGAGTATTCTTAACCTACTATGCTTTTTTAAAATATTTAGGCCTACAGACTCTTAGCAGATTAACTACAAATAAATTAATTTGAACTCTATCACTCTGAGCTCCAAAGGCCAAATTTTATAATGATAAGAGGTAGTAAATAGATAGAGCAGGATGAAAAGAAGCATGAAACTGCTGTATTCCCTGCCAGGATTAAAGAAATTCAGGCAGGCTATTATGCTAGAAGGTTGAATCATGAAGGTGTCACGTGCATATCTTGTAGTTCCCTTCCAAAACTCGGTTAATGGTTACAAGTAAATCTTTCATGAGTGATATAACATTAAAAGTGAGCTAAATTTGAAAATTATCTTGATGGTAAATTTAAGTGACACTATAAACACATTTTTCCATGATGTAACAGACACTATTAAAACAACTTCCAATTTGGCTACTTCAACTTGAGGCATGATAAATTAACTTCGAATATCAAAATGAAACCCCCCCATAAATGTGATGCTGCCTTCTGAGAGAATAAGTAACAAATAGTCTCCTACAGGGCAATGCTCAAAGTCAACCAGTGACAAGCTGTCTGCATCAAATGATTTATTCCAAGGTCCTTAAAACTGATACTTTCCAAGGGATTCTGTGAATGGTCAGGTCTCCTGAAACCAGGTATAGCAACACAGTCTGCAGCCACTGGGGCTGTGGAAGAAATAATGAATTCTTAGAGAAAGTCTTGTGCTGAAAACTGGGTAGATTGTCCTCGCAATAGAGACAAACATCCTGTTAGAAGGACAAAGAAGAGATCTGTGAAGTGTTATTTTTCCAAACCATGCTCAGAAAGTGTTTGATTTGCTGCCCATATCAGATGAAGCTATTCCCTAGACTAGAAATCTGCATCCTAGTAAATATTTATATTCACTAATTTTTAATGCTCCTTTCCTATGCACTCAGTCTGAGGATGTTGATCTGCTTCTGGTAAGTGGTAGTGATGTTCATCTTAATAACGAGGAAAAGAAAATCAGTTCTTTATTATGATTGATACTTGTGTAGGTGAAAAGTTTAATGAAATGAAATGGTAAACTTTACCCTATTTTGTGGGGAGGAGGGGGAAATCATCATAATTTTTTGAGTATAGCAATATGAAAGGCCAGATGCAGTTGTTACATATACTCAAATTATGCATACTAGAGTAAAGCTTTCTTGTTTCTGGTGCTTTGAAAATGTGTAAAGATATGCTATTGAAGATGGTGCAGCCCTCTGACATTTTTTTGGTGGCTGTCTAGTGATTTTACCCTGCCACTCACAGGATTAGAGTTCTCTAGTGCAATGTTTACAGTGCAACATCTAGTGCCCCGAAGTTAAAGGTAGGCATGTAACTGCTGTGCTACCTAACACTCTTGAAATTTGTTTTATTGCACAAAAACGAAGTAATCAGAGCACCATCTACTGGTAAGAGTTCAGTGTTCAGCAATCTCGGGATGTCCCTGACTTTCGAAGCATAAAATCCAGTAAAACTGGGTTTGGTGGGTTGTTTTTTTTTTTTTTAATTTGGGGGTTTTTTTCAGTGAAAAGGAAAACAACGGGAATAGAGTTTATATATTTCATTAGTTTTTCACACGATCTGTTCTTCTACCAACAATAAAAGCAATCTTACTTGTTACTAGTTCAGTTACCTAGGAGATACTGATGTAATGGGTTACTATGGTGACAACTGGTCTCTTGAAGACTTGTAAATGATAGGGTTGGCAGAGTTCATAAAAGCCACATGTTAAATGATTAATTTCTAGACATTTGTATCATCCTGTATTTCTCATGCACAAAACATACCCAGAAAGCTAATACACTCAACTGACTTAAAGCTAGTCAATAATATGTTTATTTTACTTACTTTAAAAGAATCAGAGGATAAATAACTCCCAGTCTGCTCAGTCATTGGCTACTCCAGTGGTTTCCGTAGCAACTCCTACTCTACCAGGGCAAGGGATGGGAGGATACCCATCAGCCATCTCAACAACATATGGTACTGGTGAGTATGGGTGCAAGATGTAAAATGGGGGGGAGGGAGCAAGATTCTGACAAATGTTTATCTCAGTACTAATGAATTAGCTAATGTTCATTGGAAGAAGCTGAAAAATTCTTAGTTGATATGTTTTTGCATTTCATTTACTTACTCTGTATCTGTCACTAACCTGAGACATATCTATTTGAAGGTTAGCTATTTTGTTCAAATGAAAAACTGTTTTGATAGCTTTCTTTCATTGGCTTTAATAAAAAGTGTAAGTTAAAAGACATTTCTTAATCCTCTTAATACTACATGTGATTTCATGTAGTCGAGTGTACCTTCCTAAAGTCACGAGGCTAGTGGGAGCAAGCAGTTTCACTGGCTTCAAAACAGAGTTCAATAGCTTTGTGGGGCTATCACATAGTTACCTGGGAGACACTAGAAATGAAGCCTCAAGAGATCCTTTCCAGTTCCCATTGCACGTTGCTGCTGTACAGAGCATGCTGACGTACAACTCTAATGCTCTTAGAGAAGACGTGGGTTGTTCAGACACAGGCTGCCTGCTGGGTTCTGCAAGAAAGACTGTAACTGAAATTTTATCATGTTTTTTAAATCTTTGTGGGAATGCATCTGTAGTTATGTGTATGTAGTTGTAGTATAGTGGATATACAGGCTAAGAATGCTTTGGATCTTCCAGATCCAGAAAAACCCTGCTAAGTTATTAAGGCATTATTTGCTCCCAAGTTAATGAGTTTGAGGGAAGAGGAAGGTCTACTTTTGATTGGTGTAATTAAAATTAAAAGGCTTATAAAGTGATGTGGAAATTATGATGCTAGTTATTGTTTAATTGCTTCCTCTTTAATTCTCTTTTAATTATTGTCTTTTCTGTTTTCAAATCTAGAATATTCTCTGAGTAGTGCAGATATATCATCTCTCTCTGGCTTTAATACAGCCAGTGCTCTTCATCTTGGTTCTGTGACTGGCTGGCAACAGCAACACCTACATAACATGCCACCATCTGCCCTCAGTCAATTGGGGTAAGCAGTGTTTTCTTTCCTTTACTGTTCTACAGTGACTTCTGTCTCCCCAGTAATCCCAAATCTGACCTATATCAAGAGAACGTATCAGCACACATTTACTATGTGTAAGAGCTCCATTTCCCAAGACTGGAACTATGTAATTCACAAAAAATTTGCTAGGTAGCTAAAGTGAAATATTCAGCGTCCATGACATTTTCTCAGTAGTGTAGTAAAGACTACTTTTCACATTTTTCCTCTTTATTTCTTTAAATAGCATTTTATTTCACTATTAAAGACCAAAATAAAGACTTACATTGTGCTGTTGCTGTATTTTGCCATTTATGCTTTTTATTTCCAGTTACTGTAGCACAAACAGTAAACTTGAAAATTTTCTAAATATTTTTGATCAAGTAAGAGTAACATAGTGATTCAACCTGAGATTAAGCCTTGGCCTTATGTAATAATCACATACTCCCTTCTTCTCAGCTCTGACATTCAAGTTTCATTTCTTCAGAAATGTTTTCTTCCAAAAAAAAAATAGCATAATTAGACCCAAAAACCATAAACCCACAAAACTGATTATGATTTGCCTGTGTTGAGGAGGATAGGTATTCGTGCCCTCTAGTGGCTAATTTCAAGACATGTTCAAGATTGATGAAGTATGCTGCTAAAACGTGTCAGGATTTTGAAAAGTGTGAAAATTCACACAGGGAAGTCACCTAATGCATTATTGAAAAAGCAACCTTTTGGCTCATTGAAGTGAACTTTAAGAGTATGATTTTCAAACATCTTGGTATCTGCAGTTTCTGTTGAGCAAGATGGTAGGCATTCATCATCGTGTGACACATAGCCTAATGTATGGCTAGATGTGTTCAATTTTAAAAGTTTTCATTATAAAAATAGAAGCTGAAAACAACTGGAGTGTATTTATGAGGAGAAATTTAATTCACATGCATTTGAAGAGTAAACTTTTTTTTTTCCCCAGAAAGAGCTGTTGCACATATGCACTATTTTTTTTGCAAGATGGTTGCCCTAATGCAAAACTATTTACTACTATAAAAGAGGCTTAAAATTCAAAATTCTCCTAATTTATCTGACCACTTTTTACTGTAATTTCTTTACCATCTACAGACAGTTTGAGATTTTAAAGGACAGCTATATAAGTGTTTCAGAGGAAAGACATATTTTTTTAAACCTCATTTCTATATGAATAAGTATATATAAATACTAACTACATAAAAACATACAACTGAAATAGTTGCTGTGCTAGGAAAAATAGCCTTAATACCTTTCTCTTACACTTCTGTTTTCCTTTTGAGTTTTCAATGTTTCTGGGGCAACATTCAGGCTAGCTGTACAACTAAAGACATAAAGTCTCAAATAAATTGAAAACTCACATGTTAGATATCAATGTATAACTTTACAATAAGCTGATTGTTTTCAGTGGTGTACCAAAGAATGTAATAAGGCTATTTGGTTAACCAAAAAAGTATAAATTAAATCCTAAACTAACTACGTGCCTTTTCAGATATGTCACACATCGTCATCTGTTTCTAATTTGTATCACAGAATGTCAAAGTGTAATGGCTGTGGCTTGTGGAATACATTCTGAGCTGCTACTTTTATTATTATTCTTTCAGTGATTTGTAAATGAATTCAGCTATGAAAGCTGCTTCACTGACAGTTCTGGAGAAGTCTTCTATCTCTGCAGAAAATCATGAGCATTTATTTCTTTTATTTTAGTCACAGAGTTCTACATGCAAAAACACCTGTGCTAACTTTGGAACTATTTGAAAAACATGAAATTGTACAGAACATATTCAGTTCATGTCAACCTGAGCTAGAACTTGCAGGAAGAGTAAAACAAGCACACAAAATTATAGTCACCCTCAGGTATTTGACAAAATACATCTAGAAAGGGTTTGACAACCCAAATCCCTGTGCTAAGTGAGGTCATATACTGGAAAGATGTGCCAACTGTGAGATGTTTGTTGGTAACAGTAAGCTGTAAAGACCTGTGAGAAAACAGAGTTACTGGAAAAAACATCCTAGTTCTCTAGCAGATTTTGTTTTTCACTCAAACCTACAGGTGAAAACCACTTCCACTTCCTCAATGCATGACAGAAGACTATTGTTAGTAATAGAATAGGATATGGTTAGACGTATTAGTTTGCTCCAGATAAGTCCCCAATGATTTCAGCAGTGCTGTCAGAACCATCTTTAAGATAATTGGAGAAGATCTCCACAACCTAACTCTTTAACTCTTCGTATTGACTCTGCAATTAGCAACCATACTAGTGCCAGTGGACTTGAGGGCAAATACCTGAGGACATGGGAGCAGTTCACTTTCCCTGTCTGCACATGTTCTTTTGCTGAGCCTGGTGAATAGGTTAACAATGTAAAGCCTGTTTTGATATGACTGGGACAATAAAATAAGGCGTACTTTTCAACTTTTTAGGTTAAAAAAAACAAAATAGTACTTTCAGAGTCTTTTAACTAGGTCAACATCTGGAAAAAGTATACACAAATTCTACAGATCCCAAAACTTTGGGATTTTGTCTGAATATTGCTGCAAAGTCTCTTCACAGAAAGGGTTGCCATTTGTAATGGACCAAAGAGTCTACCAGAAGTCAGTTGCTGCTAAACAGAAGGGAAGTCCATTCCAAACTTTGAAATAAATTATCTAAATTTTTAGCCATGAGTCCATTATATGGAAAATGTTCTCTATCAACCCTATTTTCCAGTCTAAGAGAGAATCTTTTCTTTCTTAAGTATCATCCAGAGGTGAAATATTTGCTTTCCTGAAATATAAATGCAAACATAGAAACAGTATTTCATCTGAAGACTCTTCAGTAGAGATCATTGTTTATGTAAAAGAAGTTTCTCCAAACTTCTACCCATCTGAAAAAAAATTGTCCAAATTCATGTGTACTGTTGACTTGTTCTGTGACTCTTACATAGCAAGCTTATTACTTAGCAACAATTAATTTTGATTAGGTAGTAGTCCTAGCTAGCCATTGAACCATTTTTACTGAAGAATTTAGATGTAGTGACATCATGTTTTGTGAATTTGTATCAGTTCTGCCAACTTCCTTGTTTTGAATAAAAGCCTTATATATTTAGGATTGAGTCTTTTTTCTTATGCCACCATTGTAAATAAGATGTTTCAGTGAGTCAGTTTCATATTATCTTTCATTTGTAAATTTATTTTTAAAGTGTAGACCTTAACATGTAAAAGCTAATCAAAATATCTTGACACAGAAATTCTTATTCTGCTTTTACATTGATGAAAAAAAAACAACCAAACAAAAAAACCCCAACTTTGTTTTTACCTAAAAGAAAAGCAGAGGCGAGGGAGGAAGGATGCATTGCTGGCAAGTCAGAAATATCCTCTATTTGAGTTATAGGCTAGCACATAACTACAGTTACCAAATTAAATTTTGCAGTGATTTTTCAATAGTTTCTTATATATATTTATGAGGAAAAATTATATTAATTGAGGAAGTAAACTAATTTAGAGAAGCAAGTGTGGGCATAAAGAAAAGGTGTGTGAGGCTCTTTCTTCCTTCAATAAACCACTTTTCCCCTCTGTAAAAACCCATCTGGTGCATGTTCATGTCCTCCCTCATCACCTACTCAGACGTGCACTTCTGTCTGTGCATGCTGAGCTTCCACACCAGCTGGAGATTTGGATAGATGGAGACACTCACAGAACTGATCTCAATGGCACCAGCAAGGACTAAACCCACTTGCAAGCTCGTTGCATCTTGACTTGCTTCCCACCTTTTACACGGCAGAGCTGTGGAGTCGGTCAGTGTTGAACCCAGACAGGAACTAGCATTTCTCCCATGTGGCTGTTGTATTCTAAATAAACATCTCATTTTCACTACGCTGGTCTCAACAGGAACTGCTGTGTAAAATTAAAACATTCATTTTCTTCATTGTCCCCATAAAATGAAATGTTTTCATACAATATATGGAAAAAGGTGATTATGTCAACATGAGTGGACTGCAGAGCACGTATTGAGTGCTTATAATTACACACGACCCTTTGAAGTAATTTGCTTTATTTTCTCTGTCATTATTCCATATTCAAAACCTGTTTGTTTTCCAATGAACTTAGTGTAGGTTTCAAATGATGAAAATAGGGCATACCTGGACCAAAATTACATAATTATATGGAGCAAGAGTGTAAAATGTACATTGTTACGTATAGATACGAACAGCTGTTTCTACACTCTCACACATACATACATACAGAAAAAAGAAATAATTTTTTAGCAGAAGGTATTCTTATTTTTAATAATACAGCTTCTACTTTAAGTAGAGGTCAATCCTCTGTTTTCAATACGAATCTAAACACTACACCTAGGTATGTGCTATTTCACATCCACATGTAACAGTAGGTTTCCCTTGTAATTGATCATTTTTGCTTATATGAGAGCCTCATAAAAATGTTTCAGAAAATTTTAGTGAAGTAATGTAGATTGTAGTTAGCAAAAAATAGATATCAAAAGTCAGAAATAGTTTTAGCAGAAAAAGATTATATTGAAAAATGAAAAAAATTCAGATGTTGACACAAAATAATTGCTTCAATTTATGTCTGTTGTTTTAAACCTCACAAATTTAGTCCTGACATGCCAAAAATGAATTCTTAAGCTTTTTTCTAATTTACAAAAAAATATTCAAAACGCAGATCAACCTGTGGCATTTTTCAAACTGCCACAAATTTGTATGGCAGGTATTTATGTAACCTGACGAATTTATAGAAACTGATGAATCACAAGGAATCTAAAGAAAAATCTATAGAGATGCATTCTCATACTCACTTCTGAAACACTATTTAAAAAGCAACATTGCAGTATAGCAACACTAGCTCTATTTCATTGAAAATACAGCTTATGTCTCTAGAGTTGTTCCTTTGGAGGCTGTCATACAACAGAATGCCAATATGCTCCATGTGAACAAATTTGACTGAATATGGTTGTTTTTAACTAGTATGGGGTTTTTATCTGTACCTGGCTTTACAAAGTGAGATGTCATCTGCTCGTATCAAACACTACTAAATCAAATTCACAGGCTCCACCATCCTTTATTATGGGACTTTCAGGTTTAGCTCTAAGCTTGGCATCTAAAATCTTATGTAATCTTATCATACATGCTAAACTGGCTGCCTCTTTTCCCAGTTTAAGTCCTAGCATCTCCTAAGTAACTGAAAAAAATAAAGTCACTGGAAATGAAAAGCAAAAAAAAAAAAAAAAAAGTAATATATTTTTCATTCTTGTTGGATTCTTTTCAACAAGTTTTCAGGAAAAGAGTGGAATATTTCACTAAATAGAAATGACAAAGTCAGATATTTATGGTTTCTTATATGTGTTAATTTAATAGTTACAAAAGCAAAGAAAATGTCCTCTTTGACCAAAAAAAAAAAAAAGCTTACATGTGCTACTATGATGGCTATTGCTCATGAACTCTGTGACTTAAGAAAGGGATCACTGCAAATTTGACACATTCATCTGTATAGGGATGAGGGGTAGATAAAAGCAATTGGAGGTAGAACACTGTGTTTTCTGTTTTCTAACAAGACCCATCCATTATTAAAGACTGCCACAATTCCTGATAAAATCAGCTGATACAATTCAATATTGAAGCCATATAGTTCCATTTTAATTCTGTCAAAGGCAAAGGAAACCATTTTTTCTCTCATCAAAGTTATAGTAAATGCTGCTTAAGTAAAGCTCAACTCCCAGTTAATGAGATATCGAGAAAAGTGGAATATTTCAATAAATTAAAATACTTAATTGTTTCTTCTACATGTCTAAAAATTACTACCAAATCCCAATATTTCTTTTGCTTGCAGTAAAAATGCCTGCAAGCATTTGGGTTTAAAATCTTCTGAGACCAAGCGGTCCGTTGCCACTATTGCCTTCAGTCTCCCCTTATAAATACTCACTACTAGAAACCTTGAAACTGTGTCTTTGGGGTTAGACACTGACTTCAGCCTAACAAATGGTCCCTGAAGTGGAACTGAAAGGGTTCTGAGGCATTGGAAGGGGTTGCCCAGGGCAGTGGTGGAGACCCCATCCCTGGAGGGATTTAACAGACGGGTAGATGGGATGCTCAGAGATCTGGTTTAGTAGTGGACAGGTATGGTTGGACTCGATGATCTCAGAGATCTTTTCCAACCAAATGATTCTATCATTTTCTAATGTGAACTGCATGTTGAGAACTCTATTTTAATAACGAAGAGAAAAGTCGGGTTTTACCAGGAGGTGGTGCTTTTGCACAAAACATCCTGCAGATGCAAGTGATCTCATTTCTCCCACAGAGATAAAGCACTTTCTCAGTATTCACTCTCCTCCTTGCCTGTTTCAGCTTCCCTCTGCCACTACCTGCCCACAAAAATGCAGAGAAAGAAAATGAACTTGGAATAATTATATAGCTTGTCTTTGAAAAAGTTTTAGTTTTTCTTGATGCTTGGAGCACCCTCTGAGCTGGATTCTCCTACAGGCAAACAGTACAATCCTTTGACATCTTCCACTACTCTTCAGCTTCTCTTTGGTAGTTTATTCAAAAGCATTCTGGACTGAGTTATGAATTCATAGATTTAAACCATAAAATCATATCTAAATCCTTGCCTGCCTGTGGAATTTTATTAATGGCAATCCTAGGACCAGTAATTTTGACACTATTCTGAAACGTATAAAATGTACCTGGCGCAAATTTTTTCTTTTCTGTTTTGCATCTGAAGCCGCATGTCAAAATGAACAGCCATATAAATATTTGGTTGCAGTCAAACTAATTGAATTAATCCCAACAGAAAGTCCATGCCTCCCCTGTCTCAGCTGGTGCATACACACACACAAGCATTAGCTATAAAGAAACCTGCCAGGTGGTTCCAACAGTGCAAAGGCTCGCCTTCCAAAATTTGTTGTGACACTTGAGTCAAAAAAAAAAAAGGGAGAGAAAAATGTTGAAAGTGAGAGACCTTCTTTCAAACTGAGGGCATGTCCTGCTCAAGCCAACCACATTTGTTGTGGTGCTTTCATCTCTTTAAATTAACGAATTCTGCCCAGAAAACAGCCCTCATGCTCTCCGCGTGCCCTGGTCCGGCCCGAGCCTTTCCACTGGTGTTCTGTGTGAGTGTTTGTGCATATCTGGGGGCTCCATGCCTCCTCCGTCTGTAACTGGGTTTCCTTTCCTCCTACAGAGCTTGCACTAGCACTCATTTATCTCAGAGTACAAATCTCTCCCTGCCTTCTACTCAAAGCCTCAACATCAAGTCAGAACCTGTTTCTCCTCCTAGAGACCGTACCACCACACCCTCGAGATACCCACAGCACACGCGCCATGAGGCGGGGAGATCTCCTGTTGACAGTTTGAGCAGCTGTAGCAGTTCCTACGATGGAAGTGACCGAGAAGATCACCGGAACGAATTCCACTCCCCCATTGGACTCACCAGACCTTCGCCGGACGAAAGGGAAAGCCCCTCTGTCAAGCGCATGCGGCTCTCTGAAGGATGGGCAACATGATAACATTATTAACTATTAGGTTTATTTTTTTTTGTTGGGTTTTTTTTTTTTTTCTTGCAGTGTGTGTGTGCTATACCTTAATGGGGAGGGGGGTGGGAGGGGGGGGGGGGGGTCGATATGCATTATATGTGCCGTGTGTGGAGAAAAAAGAAAAAAAAAAAAAAGTCAGGTACTCTTGTTTTGTAAAAGTACTTTTAAATTGCCTCAGTGATACAGTATAAGGATAAACAGAAATGCTGAGATAAGCTTAGCACTTGAGTTGTACAACAGAACACTTGTACAAAATAGATTTTAAGGCTAACTTCTTTTCACTGTTGTGCTCCCTTGCAAAATGTATGTTACAATAGATAGTGTCATGTTGCAGGTTCAACGTTATTTACATGTAAATAGACAAAAGGAAAACATTTGCCAGAAATGGCAGATCTTTACTGAGAGAGAAAGCAGCTGTTATGCAACATATAGAAAATGTACAGATGTTTTGACAGACCCAGCGGTTGGGTGGCCATGGAATTGATGCTAGAAAGAGACTGGGTCACCTAACATACCGAAAATGCTCACAAACATGCAGGCGTATCATTAAGAGTATGGCACTCAGTTAAAAAGGATCAAAATATTTAAAGAGGACCATACTTGTAAAAAAATGTTCGAGTTCGAGGGCTAACATATTTAATTTTAAAAATTCTGGGTCTGCATCACTTATTAAATAAAAAAAATATAAAAATATGTACATTACATTTTGCTTATTTTCATATTAAAAAGTAAGACAGAGTTTGCAAAGCATTTGTGGCTTTTGTAGTTTCCTTAAGCCAAAATGTGTTCTTTTTTCCTTGATAGCTTCGCTAATCTTTTAAACAGTCCTGAAGAAACAAACAAAAAGGACTTTTTGTATAGAAAGCACTACCCTAAGCCATGAAGAACTCCATGCTTTGCTAACCAAGATAACTGTTTTCTCTTTGCAGAAGTTTTGTTTTTGAAATGTGTATTTCTAATTATATAAAATATTAAGAATCTTTTAAAAAAATCTGTGAAATTAACATGCTTGTCTATAGCTTTCTAATATATATAATAATTATGGTAATAGCAAAAGTTTTTGTTATCTTAATAGTGGGGAATTATATTTGTGCAGTTGCACATTTAACTATTTTCTTTCAGTTTTCTTTTACTGGGTATATGTTTTACAGATCGGAGTCAGCTGTTGAAAGACTGATCTGTAAAAAGTCAGAATTTACCCGTGGTGTAACAACTTAAACCATTTTAATACAGCATTTTACAATCAGTTGGGTGAACTGCGATCCATTGTATATACTGATTAGTTCTTTCATGCTGTTTTGTGCATTGTAACAAGTTTAAGGGCCCTTCTATTACTTAACGTCCTGCGTATCTTGTATTTTTTCCATGGGTTACATGACGACAAAGTGGCGTAACGTGGCCCTTTCTCATTAATGAAGTTGGTATTCTGCCTGTCGGAATGGGATGTACAGCTCTTAACGGCTGTCAGTTACGTGAGCGCAGGTGAATATTCGCAGAAGCAGTAGGGAGAGTTGAAGGGAGGGATCACACCAACACGCCTATTGTAAAGATTACTCCTCTCCCCCACGGATTTAAAACTCTTTAAGAGAGCTCATCAACTAAAGGACCGTTCAGAAGTCGATTGATCTGACACAGCCAACGTTGGCCATCAGGTCCCTGGTTCTCATGTTGGACCTCTAGGGTCATGTCATCTCACAGCAGGCACGTTGTTGAACAACGCTCCCTGTGTGTTTGCACCCTACCAAGGTTTGCTTTGGCATACGGCATCCACATTTTCTCCTGCCTCATATTGTTCCTTTGACTCAAATAGCTTGACCAGGGGGAATGTGTCATTTCTTTAAGTCCCTCTTTGTCCCTCTTATTAGAAGAAAACAGCGTCTTCAAACGTTTACCACGTAACCTTTCTGTTGAAGGGAAAAAAAAGAAGTGTTTCAACAACACGGTAGTGCCATAATAAAACTGTTAATAATCTTCCTTTTTCCAAGAGTCCTTCCAACTCTCACCTACCTACACTGACACTATGATGAAGGATAGAGCTGCAACAGCTAAGTATCCACACCGAATATTTTGTTGAGGGCAATCCACGCTCTGTTTCCCACCTAGAGAGGCAGTTGCTGTGCGCTGCTCAATGACAGAGCGTTCCCCCTCTGTAGTAGAGAATGAAGAACAGACTACGAGTGTGCATTAGGACATACACTTTCCACTTATCATGACTTTACAGAAGCCTGCCTTACAGGCGCTCTCAGCCGTGCAGGGGCTAGTGCATAATCTGGAAACTCTTTAAGCAGAATACTGTGCTACTAATGCATCCATCTTAACTCGTGTAGCAATCTGCAGGGTAAAGAAAAAGATACGCATGTTTAAAAAAAATATACATATAAAACAAAAAAAAATCACAAAAAAATCGAAACAAACAAAAAAAAGGTAAAAATGGGGCCCATAATTAATTTTAAAACACAAAAAAACTGTTTTTGAAACCACTTTCTTCACCTTCAGATGAACCTATACTCGTATTCTCTTCTGAGAATTTTAAACTTTGGTGTGTCAAAAAATATGCAAATATATCACAAATGTACCTTGTAATTTCAAGAGAAAAATACAACTTTATCAGTATTGTAGTAGAAACTTGTCAGTGGGGAAGGGGATTTGGTCTATTGATATATGAAGAATAGCCATATTAATAGTTTACCTTGCGATTTGCCTCAGCAACGCATGAAAAAGGAAAGATATCGTATTTAACGAAGATGCAGTGTAATATATTACTGCAAGTAACTAAGCAGAAAGTAGCGTGAAAAGTATTGCCTGGGCAATTTATATTAACTCTGACAGTGATTTTTTTGTATAAACACAAGTAGAACAGAATCACGTGAAAATAAACGCCAGTCGTCCCTCTTGTTCCTGCTGCAGAGGGCTACTAACTTATACTGGCAAAAATGTGGGGGATAATGCATATTTGCAAACTGATCTAATGATAAGAAGCACAACTTTGATTGTGAAGTCACTTTCTGTAAACTATAACTGTCTACCTTTCTTGTTCCTTTATCTGTACCTTACCATTTATTGTATTTGCAAAGCTAATTTGGGTTTATTGTGTGATTCCTTTGTATTTAAGGAGTTTGGGGCAGAGCCCTGAAAGAGTATTAACATTTACTTTACCTTAACCCATGCTATATAATGTTTTAGGCAACATTCTTAATTGTAAGTTCAAACACCTGAAGTGGCATTCTAGACATCTGCAAGTATTGTTATAGCTAAGCTAACCTCTATTAAAAGGTGTTGTCAGTTAGTGTTTAATTGCTGGTGACAATTATATGATATACCCTACCTGCACAACCTGTATATTGTACGCATTGAGCCATTCGCAGTAAAGCTTTTGTCATTTCAGTGTTTTTCAAAAGTTGTGTTTTATAAAAAAATGGCTTATATTTTTCCCAGAAGAGGAATTTAGCAGTTTTTAATGAATAATATAAAAATATCTGTTGTCCTCAGATCTTTTTCAGGTAAAGCTAGCGTAAGAATAAAAGAACTCATAGACTGTTTTCAAGGATGTCAACCCTTTTGTATTGTATGTGTTAACCTATATACCCTCTTTTATCTATAGTCCTAACAGAGCTGTTTTGTTTTCCTTCTTCCTTCGCCTTGAAGGTAAATGCTTTGTAATTTTTTAAAAGCCACTTGAAACCTCAATAAAGGCTGTTGCCTAAACATGGCATACTTCATCTGTTCCTGTTTGTGCCATCTGCTGTGATGTCGTCAGTTATATGGCATTAATTTCCTGCCACTACAGGTCTCTTGAAGGACTGATGGAACATTGGTGTCTGTTAGAATGCTTCAGACTGTAGATGTAATAAAAGGCTTTTGTTAATATATTTTAACCAAAGATGTGGAGCAATCCAAGCTTTGAGCCACAGACCTTCTGCATCAAAAGAATCCGTTTGATTACTTTCATAATCAGGTGTTGCATTGCTACCTTCCCTGTTCATACCTCAGACTGATCCGTACCTCAGTTTGATTCAAAAAAGGTCAGTTAACTAACTCATTTAAAAAAATAAAAATAAAAAAAAAATGCAGTACCAGAGTCTTTTGTGGAGTAACTAATATCAGACCTGGGTTACCGCAGGCATTACACTTGGATTGCTTCAGATGGTTTGTTGTATCCTTTTTTTTTTTTCTTTTTTTCTTCTCTTTCATGGGGATTTGCTTCCATAAAACAATGGTGATAACAAAATAGCTTGTAAATGGGAGCATACAAGCATTTGCAACAAATATTAAAGTAGAGGCTCACAGCGGCATAAGCTGGACTTTGTCGCCACTAGATTACAAGATGTTATAACTAAGTTAAACCACATCTGTGTATCTCAAGGGACTTAATTCAGCTGTCTGTAGTGAACAAAAATGGGAAAATTTCAAAAGATTCTCCTGCTGGAAATAAGGTATAATTTGTATTTTGCAGACAAATCAGTAAAGTTACTGGCTTTCTTAGTGACACGGTGTCTGTGGTGCATTTTTTTTTTTTTTAATTAATTTAAGTAAAGTTCTGTTTTCACTGTTTTGCACTGTAACACATGAAAGAATCAGCAATTTAACAACCAGCAGTTGCCTCGAGGTTCCTCTGCCTGTCACTTTTGCGTGCTTAGAAAGTCAAGCACCTTTTTATGGCACCCTGAGCCTATCGATGCCTCACAAACGTTAATGCCCCACCACACATCATCCCACCAAGTTGGAGAAAATCCATAATGTCATTTTGTATGAGGCCATCTGAATCTGGCCCTGATGTCTGAGCTAGCAGAGTAGCTGGGTGAGATAATGCCTGGCTTTTAGGTACTTAGCGCCTGACAATTAATCCAGATTCCCGTATATACATATCCTCTAAATTCTACCCATGGGGTGAAGCATGTTCTGTGTCAAAATCGTATGTTGTTGGGTCTATGTTTTATATATATAGTCTCTAACATGATAACTTCATAGAGACTGCATCAGAATTAATCCGTTCCCTTTTGTGTACTTTTGATGTTGGTGTTTAGTTTTTTCCCCACTAACATTTATAGATTTGGAGCCTGAGAATACAAGGTTCACTTTAATTCAACAACATGTTTTTTCATGCCAGAGGCAGACAAGCTATTAATAACTGAAGGTTCTCGGTGAATGTGGCAATTGCAAAAATAACGTTACAAGACCTAGTTTCTAACTATGTTTATGAAAGAAAACAGCTGCGCTGTTATTTACCTTTTAATGACAATCTTTTTAAAAGAGAAGCCTTTTTAGTATTGCAATGTTGGACACAGCATAATAATTAGATGCTAAAACTGAGATTAAATGTCATTGGTCTTATTACATAATATGTTTTTCTCAAGTAAATTTCTTTTGTCATTATTGGCAAGGATAAGCAAAATATTTCTGGAAATGCAGTCAAAGCGTAATACTCTCCGAAATCTTAGAGAATTCATATCTGGGAGTACTTATTCCTGCAACCAGTCATCTGTGTGATTAATGTGGATAATACTATACCTGCACTGGAAAATAAATTTCTTAGCAAATAGGGTCTGTTATATACTCTGTTTTCGTGTTTATTACTACAGAAAAATAACCATACATATACTAATTACTTTGCTATAGATTCTATGAATTTTATTTTTAAACAATTTTTTAAATTGTGTGTTGTAATAGAAGTGGGGAGATCACCAGTTCTTTAAATAAGCTTTCTGACTTTAGGCTCACATATGTCATTCTGAAGAGCAATTGTAAAGTGCATAGTCTGAGATAACAAAGCCACGTATTTTCTCCATGCAAGGTTTTTGCTTTCCCTCCAAAGTTTTTTGCTTTGGGTTTTTTGGGGTTTTTTGGAGCAAAAATCAACATAGCATCTTTTTAGAACTGGAAAACTATGCTGAGACAGTTGTTGCACGTGTCTTACAAAAGGCAGCTTAGGGTGTCAGTTCTGTTTGTACCTTTGCTTATTGTCAGTATCACCCAGTCATACCTAACCCTTCCTCAAACACAATGCCTGCATTTCCACAGGTTAAAATACTGAGGGGTGAGAGGGTCCAGCAAATAGGAATTATTTTAAAACAATCAGACTGTTTTGTCTGTAAACAGCAGAAAGACACTCTTCATGCCTCTAGTGACAGACATAGCTTATTCCTCATTAATTCAGTGGAAATTTACCAATGCAGCAAGGCTATCCGTGCTCCATGAATGCTCCCACTCCAGTTTTCTGGAGTCCCTGATTTGGGGAATCTCAGACTGCTTAGCCATAGAAAACTCAGGCTATATTTGTTTTATATTCATGTACTGGACTTGACACACTGAGTATTCAGAGAACCTGCAATAGGTAAATCTATACTGCATTCTCTGCACTTGATGTGAACACATCCAATACAATTTTAGCTGTTGTTAGCAGGCATTATGGCTAACAGTAGTGTTTCTACTGATTAAGATATTTCTTTTCCTCTTCCAACAGATTTCGGAGCATGCTTCGGTTCCATTCTGCGTCACCTTAACTGCTAGAGATAGTTCAAAGCTAACATGAGGATGCTTGTATAAATGATGAATTTCAAAATTGTACATTGCTTCTGAAAGCTGCAAAATGTGCTGTTCTAATTGTCCCTTCTAACCCTTTCTGTCTTTATGCTTCTGTCTGTGATTCATTCATAGCTTGCCCAATGTTTTCAGTTTTGAGTATCCGTTTGTATTTCTCTGGACAATGACCCATAAGTTATTTCAGGCTACAAAACCTATTGCCTCATTCTGGGGCGCGGCGGTTGATCACTGGTTGCTGTGAAGGTTTCATTTCTTTAGCAGAAGGCAAGAAGTGACGTCACAGAACATATCACTGTGTGGGAAAAACTTAAAGGTAGTATATTTGCATGATAAACAAAATTTGTGTAAACCACAGTTTCGTTATGACAGTATATTACATAGCTAATTATTTTCTATATTTAGGAGAGTTTCACAGGATAGGTCGTGCAGTCTGACAGTGAAAAGACAGCGTCCTGTGACAAGCATGTACAAAAGTGTGTCGTGTCACCAAAACTGAAAAGGAAGACACAAAGAAAAAGCATCTGGAATCTGACTACAAAGAGCTGACGTGCCAAGGTACAGCACACAGAGCACCGAAACGGCCAGTCAAAGTGCCATCAGTTGCATTTACCAAGTGGCATTTTGAAACACTGAGAAAATCATCACAAAGGGAGGAAATTTATATTGAAAAATAAATAAATAAAACACATATTTCTGCCTTTCTGTGCCTACCTATCTGAATATAACTCAAAAGAATGATACTTGAAATTTAAGCCTTTTGTTTCCCTCTGACACTTATTTATCGGGATAAACATCACTTTCTCTAATTATAATTTACTGTATTACATATTAGTTAACTTGGAAAAGCTGAAAAGAGGTTCCTGACCTAAATGTGTTTAGTTCATAGTCAGTAGCCAAGGAAAAGTAGCCTGATTTACAGCCGGATACTGAATTTTCACTCAGCAAAGTGTAAGACATCAGCTTGGAGGAGATGATCGCACTGCGGCTGTTGCCTCACAGCAACACTCTACACCTTCAAAGATAAGCTTGTGAAAATATAATACATGTGGCACTTAGTCATCTGAAGTAAATTTATCTCTCCTTGGCGGAGGCCCAAGTCACTTTTTCACAAATTTTTGCGTTCTGTTAGAGTTTTTTTTTGGAAAGGAACTGAGAGCTAGAAAATATCATTACGACATCCTTTGCAGATGGGTTCTTACAGTGGGAAACCTTGGTCTAATGCTCCACATTGCTCCACCTCAAAAGGAACATGGAATAAGATGAACCAGGGACAAATCTACTTGAAAGGAGAAATTACATAAAATATGAGTTTTCAACTTGGAAAATAAGTTATGTGAATGGTATGGAGACAGCAGGTCTGCAGGAAACTACCACGTCCTCTGTCTCAAAAATAGTGGAAGCAAAGAATGTCCGAAGAAACCATCAGACAGCAGGTTCACAAAGGCATATGATGACCACATTGCATGTAATTAAGTAGTGGGACTTGAGGCTATAAAACATTGTGGAAACCAAAAGACTAGGTAAGTTCCTAAGGGGTTAGGTAAGTTAACAGGACATAGCTCCATTTGTTAAGCATGATGATACACTTACAGTTCTCAGCTAGACTAAAGGAAGATTTTTTTCCACAGCTTAATTCTGGAAAACGAGAGGTATTCTAGGGGAGAATTAATATATGCCTTTTTTTAAAATGTTCTTCCCCCTGAAAATCCCAACAGACCACTCTCAGGGAGATGATAATAAGATAAATGGACTTTTGATCTGATCCAATACGACAGATCTTGTCTCTAGATACCACATACTATAACCATCCTTCTTTTCCCTGAAAACTCTTTTTTTTTTTTTTTTCAGACTATGCATGTTGATTTTACAGTGTTAGAAATTAATACAGTACAAATGAAGCAGCCAGCATGCACAATAAGCCAAGAGCTAAAGCTGTCAGGTCTTTCCATTTAGTATGTCTTTGCTTTTTCAGTATTGTGAGGCACACCCAGTTGACTTAAGTGTAAACCTACACCTGTTTATTTATTCCACAACAGCCAGGAAAAAATGAATAAATGCATAATCAAGGACACACGAGTACAGTTAAGGCTGAGTGATTGATAGAATTAATGTGCACGTACAGGAGTGAGACTGTATCAGTGTGTAAATATGGGGGTAGGAAGTGAAAACAGAGAAGTGACACAAATACAGACCTGAGCCTGTGATTTCACATTCCTGATGTTCAACCAAGTACAGGAACTTTGCTCCAAAGACAGATTTGTAGTTTGCAGAGTGCCAGCTAACACATTGGGACTGCTCCCACCATGAAAAAAAATTGCTTACATATATAAATATACCAATATTAGGCATCAAACTTTAATTAATAAAGGACATACACACACAGGATAAATAGTGAAATCTTTGTTCACTGTCAGAGTACCCAGCTGCACACAGAAATTCCACAGATCAGCATTATTAGTAAATACATTCCTTGTGCTCGTGTCAGGGCTTAAGGTCGCTTTTCTGAGCAGCCCATCAGACCAGTGTGCAAATGGATATGCTGGATTAGCCATCCCTGTGCAGACTTTGTTTTCTGTACCTATGCTGACTAATTTAACAAATTTACTGTAGTTTAATGAAAATTACAGGGCTAAGTGCAGAAACTTGGGAGCAAAATTCCACAGGTATGTTACACAGATCAAACTCAAGAGCTGTCAGATGGTGGTTTCTACTGCCTCTAATATCTTTGAGTGTAGACTGAGGTATTTTAGGAGTTTCCAAAAATGGGGTTTTTTAAATCTCTGAGACTGTGAACTAGTCAAGTTTATTAATAGCCTCACCATGAAATCATTTAGTGAGAGTAATTTAGCAACTCATGAGAAATGCTCATGACAGATGCAGCATAAATATAACAGTAATTCTAAAAAATCTATCTTGTATTACCTTAGCATGTAGAGGCAGAGACTGAGCCCTTGTCAAGCACAGCCTCCTGCAATGAGTTCTTCTCTATTTATACTTTGAATATTAGCTGAATAATTCAGCGTATCAATTCATTTGATTCTTTCTGAAAAAAGAATTTGTCCCAAGGTAGAAGATAGACAGAAGACAGTTAGAAAAAATGAAAAAGCTTACAAGAAGAGTAAACAGTCTGCAAACATCATTTCAGTGCCATCTTTTTGAAATCTGTTTGAAATCTCAGCTGTGCTAAATTTGAATGGTTAAAAAATAGAAGTTGCATTTAAGCAGTTGTAAAGCTAAACCTCATCTGGCTTTTCGTACGGCTGTGTCAGTGTCGCTCGCAAGTATAAGTAGCTATTGTTCAGGAGTTTGCAGAACTAGAATCAACCTGCAGATCAAGCAATGGAAGTTACCAGTACAATGACTTCTAATCTCCTTTTAAAGGTAAAGGACCTTTAAAAGAGGAAGAACAGCATGGCTTTAGTCCAGGTTTTCACAGAAACTGGTTTGGGTTGGGAGGGACCTTAAAGCTCATCCAGTTCCAACCCCCCTGCCAGCAGCAGGGACACCTTCCACTAGACCAGGTTGCTCAAAGCCTCATCCAGCCTGGCCTTCAACACTTCCAGGGAGGAGCAGCCACAGCTTCTCTGGCCAACCTGGGCCACTGTCTCGCCATCTTAACAGCAAAGAATTTCTTCCTCACAACTCATCTCCATCTCCCCCCTGCCAGTTTCAAGCCATTATCCTTTGTTCCATCACTCCCTGCCCTTGTCCAAAGTCCCTCCCCAGCCTTCCTGGAGCCCCTTCAGGTACTGGGAGGCCGCTATAAGATCTCCCCGGAGCCTTCTCTTCTCCAGGCTGAACAGCCCCAACTCTCTCAGCGTGTCCTCACAGCAGAGCTGCTCCAGCCCTCTGGAGACCAAAGCCCTTTCAGAAGAACAAAGGTGACTGAGCAGCAAACACAAGATTATGATATGAGCAAGAATTTCTGAGGCATTGGGCTACCACTTTCTTTACTTTTTAATTTAGCAGAGGAAGTGCACGCCCTGCTTCCTAAAAACATAAGACAGGTCTTTCCAACAAAGTGTTTATGGTTGATTCATTCTATTTCTGCAGGATGAAATGTGGATATACATGAAGCATATAATGGTTTGGTACAATTGGGGACTCTTTTCTTCTTCCAACGTGCAGCAGATACCTATCAATAACTTCCTGAGTTTTTTGTTCAAATTTCTTTCTGCTGCTAGCCTCTCTGACCCTCTCAACTGTTAAATAATAATTACATATTGCAATTAGATCCCTGAATCAAAGTATTAAATATCTAGCATTTCCTGTCTTTAGTTCTTATTATTCTAACATGCTTTCAGGATGTGGTGAAGACACACACAAAACCCCGTCATTGTGTCAGTATGCCTCAGAGAAAACAAAATTCTTTCTGCTTCAGAAAACCGACACAATACCAACTGAAACTGTTGGTTTAGGGAAAGGTAGCCACAAAAAATAGGTGCTCCAATGACTTGCATAGCAAACATTTAGATGTTCATCTCTCCACTTGTTGATGGATAACGGGAAAAGAGGAAAAAACTCTTTTCTTCCCTCAGCCCCCTTCGGCTGTTCTGCCTTAGATGTGCTCTGGCAAGAAGGAAGACTCTGAAGCACATTTTTTTATACACTGGACCTCAGGGGTTGCTTATCTCCTTCTGACACATTTTAAGATGGGGAAAAGAAAAGAGAGATTATTTAATGTAATAGCATATCTATAAGGATTTATTTTTCAGAAGATTTCCTTATGCAAAGTGATATCCCAAACTTCTCCTGACTTATCGTGATTTCTTCTTTTTTTAATATGCCATGTATACAAAGTGACAATTTGTTCCATTTTAATTTTTTCTAGTGATATTTCTTAGCAGAATTTAGGGCAGAACACTACTAGAAAGAGAGAGGTAATCATACATTTCTGCTGAGACAAATCATTTTAATCAGAAAATTTAGGCTGACGATCAGTGGTCAGTCTACACGTTGCTGTTTAAATGTGTGTCTATACATGCAAGACTTTGCCACGAAGAAACAGTTCATGAAAATACACACTAGTTTGAGGATGTCTGCATAAGTGAGAGTTTCATTGCTCCTATATGTTGCTGCTCAACAGCACTGGGATCATACTTTTTATTCTGGGTTCAGTATTTTTGGTTTGTCCATTCCTGAGTGATTAATAATGTGACAGTTTAACTTAGCTGGCAGCCAAATACAACAGAGCCACTTGCGCCTCTCTCCTCCCCTCCTACCCAGGCAATAGGTGAGAGAACTAGAGGGGTAAAGGTAAAGAGACTCATAGGTTG
>NW_010313014.1:0-19291 GCF_000700745.2 Antrostomus carolinensis
TGTTTGACCACCCTCTCAGCAAAGAAATGCTGTATGTGATGTGATGTATGTGACTTTACACGGACCTGCTCATTTACAATAAAGTTTGCCATGTTGTGGAATGTCAGGGTAAATGCTCGTGCATCCTGGTGCCCACCCGCTGAACTCCCAGATGGTTATCTTAGTGAATCGTTGGCAGGTGTGTACCTCCCCTTACAAGTTCAGTTAAAGGCAAGAAAATAGAGTGCTAAACCTGCCTCTTCTTGGTGAAGATCAAGGTTGTGACTTACCTGCAAAAAGAAGTAAGTCAGGTACAATGGGCTCACAACCACACTGCCTAAGGTTCCTTGTGCCCTCTTCTGCAGCCCCCTGGCACACGCACTAGGGACAGACCTGAAGAAACTGTACAATCTTAGTGACAATGCAGAAAACCACTCTAGGACAATCCCTTCCCAGATAGACAAAGATTATTATTAAATTTTCTAATCCTCATACACTCTGGAAGGTGAAAATAAACACAAAGTTGTGGCTGTGGGCAGGAAAGTGAGTTAAGCCATGGAAAGTAAAGCTAGCCTAAAAAACTGCAAATGTTTGACATGGCCATTGTGGACAACATTTCCCCATCCCAGTCCCGGCAAGTTTGCATGCTTGCTGACATTTCTCAGATTGGCAGTCCTTGCTTTTAAAGAGCACTTTCTACTAATTTCTTGTGCACTTGAATGTAGGATTTACTTACTGTTATGCAGTGCCACAACAAATTTATGCATCAAGCTTTGCTTTCCAAAGTGTGGGACTTTAAGAGGTAGAAAGTCTGCACATGAACCAGACATCATCAAGGAAAAAACACCTACCCTTTCTTTCACTTTTTAAGACCTTTTAAATTTTAATAAAGGAATAACTTGACAGAGAAGGCAACAGCTGAAAGTAAATACCAGCCGTAGAGCTGAACGATTCCTCACATCACTATAGCTTATAACTTTGTCAGTCAATATCAATACATTATTTTCAGACAATTTAATGAGATGCTGAGTCTAAAATGTAAAATATCACCATCCATTAACTTTAATGATGTAAAGGCATACGGTCTTTTAGTGTTTGTACATGCCCACAGGTATCAGACTGGAATCTGGTGAGGTCAGGCCACGCCTGGCCTCGACAGGGGATAATAACCGGTAGGAGGCAGCAGGAGACACAGCACTCACTGGAGGACACCCAAAGCTGGTTTCTCTTCCCAATTATACAGGTGCAATACCTGTGTTACAAGTGAGAGTTTGCTTACCCACACTGTAGATATATTTAAGTGCACAATGTAAATAACTTTAATGAAAGCAACAGATAAGAGGCCAAAGCTTTTTAAAGCCTCAAAACATAACATACGAGGTGCCATTCCATCTTCTGCCAAGCACAGATACCATCCACTTTATTATTCCATTTCCAGAGATTTTATGAAACTTCTGTTTTAAAGATTCAGTTCTAAAGATAAAAATTTTCCCCATGAGTTGCTGAAAGATCCATGATAGCCCTTACATATGTACAATTTTGCCATGGAAGATATCCAACAGGAATGTGAGAGAGGCTGGTCTCAGGTTTTTGTTGCAAAAGTTCTTTTAAAAATGGAAGATATTTCACACAGACAGTCCCAGGGCAACTATGGGTAAAATACTTCATTTGAACACCATGAATCGGTTGGTAACCCACAGCTACAAGGACAGGTTTGTTCTGAGTTAACAGAAATAATACTCTTTTTGTTGTTGTTGTTTGCAAGAGCCCAAATTGAGACTATTTTATTTTATTGGTAGAATGTACCCTATTAAAAAATATCTGCCAAAGATAATTAAGACCCCACTTAAGAAGGGTGTAACAGCAAAACTTAAATCAATAGGAACAGCATCCCCAGCTTCCTGAGAAGGAACCTTCCGCCTAGGTTGGAGGAGAATTTGAATTCAGGAGAAAAAGAAATGCCCTGATTTTTATCTACTAATTGAACTCAAGATTACTGGCATTAAAACAGTACTGCTGGGAATGCTGTTTAGGATTCCTCCCACTAGACAGAATGCGCTATATTTTTGAAACTCTTTGTAGGAGCTACTCCACAGAGCAAAGAGGCCCAAGCATATCGCTGGTATCTCCATGGCAGCAGCTAGCATAAGGCAGTCTTGGTTGGCAGCAATTTCCATGGAGGCAGGAGGATTATAACACAGATGACAAAAACTTTTAGACAAGTTATTTCAAACAATGTGGGGCTTTCCAGAATGTGAACCATAAAACATCCACAAATGAGCTGAGAGTGCCATCCTCTGTATACCAGAGTTTCTGTTCTGTAAGAAGCATTAATGCTATACACAAATCCTGCCCTCACGTATGGAAAGAAATTCCAATTAAGCGATATAAAAAATAATGAACAAGAAATTTTTAACCTGAAGGTGATGAACTGTTGTCACATTTTTGTTGGGTATTATATTGGCTGTGCAGAAAACTAAACATTCACTGAAAAATCCAGTGCATGAGATGAGTGTGAATTTACAGAAGGAACAGCCTGAGTTCTGGGCCGGTCGTGATTTTTTTCTGGTTGTGATTTTTGTGTCCTGCAAAGCTTTAATGGTGCCTGAAGTTCTGTATTGAGTAAGAGCCCAGGACTTTCCTGGCCAGGTGGGTAACTCCTGCTATAGCCGTATTAGATTCTAGAAACATGATCCATCCACACCTTTGGAATACCCTAAAACCCAGCAGCTGCAGACAGAGCACATTTAACTCTCATCAAGACAATCCAGCCTCTCACACCATGCAGTGACAGCTACTTAAAAAAATGCCTGTAACTGCAATAATCACCATTTTCTATCATAAGAGTAGATGTCTCTTAAAAGTGAGTGACCTGGGTTCATGGCCCTCCTTATCTTAAGCAAAGAGCTTGGTTCTGTGGTTAGTACTGCTGAGCCCCCAGCTGTGCAGCCAAGCTTTTCTGTATGACCAAAGTCTTGGTTTTTTGTTTTGCAGAAGGAACAGAGGAGTAGGATGTGCCCAGAGTTTCCAGACATTTAATGTTGTGTGGCATTTTGCACTGTGCGTAAGGTTTGAAGGTTGTCGGGTTTTTTTTAAATCCCATTGAAGAAAAATATTGAATTTTAGTCCCATTCACTGTACTTGGAACAAAGCTCTAAAACCTCAAGTTTCTGGGCTTCTAAAATTTGCATGTTGGAGCATGTTAACCTGTGGGCATCCAAACTTTTGTCTGAAATTGGCACAAAGACATTCCTCATCCCATCCACGTCTCCAGCAGGTAAAGCAAAGGAGTAATTTCAGGAACTTGTAGCATTGATGAATTATTACTTGATTTCACTCTAGTGGGCTGCATCTATAAAAAAATACTCAAATTACTGTCCTAAGATTTAAATTTAGATATTTAACCTTTATCAATGATCTTGACAAGAGGATCGAGTGCATCCTCAGTAAATTTGCAGGCAATACGAAGTTGGGTGGGAGTGTTGATCTGCTTGAGGGTAAGGAGGCTCTACAGAGGGATCTGGACAGGCTGGATCAATGGGCCAAGGCCAACTGTATGAGGTTCAACAAGGCCAAGTTCTGGGTCCTGGACTTGGGTCACAACAAACCCATGCAACACTACAGGCTTGGGGAGGAGTGGCTGGAGAGCTGCCTGGTGGAAAAGGATCTGGGGATGCTGGTTGACAGACAGCTGAACATGAGTCAGCAGTGTGCTCAAGTGGCCAAGAAGGCCAACAGCATCCTGGCCTGTATGAAAAACAGTGTGTCCACCAGTACTAAGGAAGTGATCGTTCCCCTGTACTTGGCACTGGTGAGGCCACACCTCGAGTGCTGTGTTCAGTTTTGGGCTCCTCATTATCAGAAAGACATAGAGGTGCTGGAGTGTGTCCAGAGAAGGGCGTCAAAGCTGGTGAAGCATCTGGAGCACAAGTCCTATGAGGAGCAGATGAGGAAACTGGGGTTGTTTAGTCTGGAGAAAAAGAGGTTGAGGGGAGACCTTATTGCTCTCTACAAATACCTGAAAGGAGGTTATTGCAAGATCTCTGTCAGTCTCTTCTCCCAAGTAAAAAGCAATAGGACCAGTGGAAATGGCTTCAAGCTGTGCCATGGGAGGTTTAGGTTGGATATTAGGGAAAAAATCTTCACTGCAAGGGCTGTCAAGCATCAGAACAGGCTGCCCAGGGAAGTGGCAGAGTCCCCATCCCTGGAGGTATTTAAAGGATGTGTAGATGTGATGCTTTGGGACATGGTTTAGCGGTGGACTTGACAGTGTTAGGTTAACAGATGGACCTGATGATCTTGAAGGTCTTTTCTAACCTAAATTCATTCTATTCTATTCTATTCTATTCTATTCTATTCTATTCTATTCTATTCTATTCTAAGAAACGAACTTATTTATTCATTGAAATTGCTAAAGGAAGTAGATTTCCATTAGATGAATGTGGCAAGGAGCCATGGATGGCAGCTGCAAGTTAACAACAGTGCAATTGCATGTGGTCTAAAACTCTGAACTAAATTATTTTAAGACAAATCTTTCTCTTTTACCAATTTTGCTTAAATACATAAGAAGCAAACTTCCTGTTATGTCTTTAATTGGAGTAGAGAGTTTTCTCAGTCAAGATGAACTCCATTCAATTTTTACAATTTTCTTCTACAAGAATCCTCAGGCTTGAGTCAGTTAGTTCTCTTAATAATAACCTAAAGTCTAAAGAAGCAGAATTTAGCCCATCAGAAATACCTATAATAAAAAAGAGGAAAAATAATTAATGCAAAATAAGTAAAGTATTATTTGACAAGTGATTAGAAAAAGGGATTCCAATAACTAGCAGAGACATCACAAATTACAAGTGGTAGGTTTTTTTCGTAATCCCATTGCCAGGTGGCTACTCCGAGAAGGCTGAACTGAATTTAGATGAGTTTTTAAGCATATTTAATCTTCATGTATGTCTATCATAGGACAAGACCCAGTTTCTCAATTAATGTTAATTGGTTTCATTTTATGATGTCAGCTGATAATCTTTTTCCCAGAGATGATTTGGCAAAAAGTCAGCCTGTCCTAAAACCAAGCTGGTATCAGTAGCTACTTGCTTACTACTCACCCTGAACGGTATTAAATCACTGATCCTCAGTTCAGCCATCCAGGTGTTGTCTGAGCAATGCAAACAATTTTCTGAGTACTTCTCCCAACATTTGCGTGTCTAGCCATCGCACAGTGATTAGATCATTTACCACAGGAGCTGGGTAACAGCATTTTTGTGGTTCCTAATCCAGACTTTGGTCACCAACAGCAATCTGACAAAGTGGACTGATATAGAAACTTTTGTTATTTGTAAAAGCCTGAAAGCAGAAGCTACCTTTATCAAGTCTATCCACTCTGCTGTAAACTGTTTCTGCTTTAAAAGACAAAGAGCTCTTTTTCTTTGGGACTTTCTGCTTTTTTTGTTTGCTCACCAGCACTGAATTCATCAGAGAAAGCACTAGTAGAAGTTGTGTCAATGTGGGCTGCTTCTGCTGGCTTTCCAGTAACTGAGCACAATTTCTAAGATTTTGCGTAAACAATGGATTAAACTGGCTTTGGGGTTAAATCTTCCTCTTACAACATAATTCATGAGGCTGCACTGAAGGGACAGAGAAAACGATTATTTGAGAGAAACTAACCTGGATATACCCTCTCAGAATTAAGATATTGGTCATCCCAAATAAGACGTTGACCATCCATTTACAAACCCCTGTAACACCAAAAGTTAGTTTCTGAGAAAGGCTTAGGCAGATGAGTACTGGTGTAAGGACAGGAACTGTCAAGACTCATGTATGTCAAAAAATATATTTTATATGTGTTATATAAATCTACAGTCATTAACATTCACCGCTGCCAGATGTACCAACGCTAAGCTCTCCAGATTTGAATGCTAGGCCTTCAGTCAACCATGAAATCATAGGCTCGCTAAGTTATCTGTCTGTGTAACTTATTATTTTTGTCTTCCATCTGAATCCCTAAAGTAAAAGTTTCTATTCTCATTTTATGAGCAGAAGACCATTTCAGGCTGAAGTCTGCAAAGGCAAAAACTGTATTTTCTGAACTTCCAACCAGATTTTATCCTCTATGTTTCCCTGTCTTTGTTAAATCATCTTCCTCTTGCTTTCCCTTTCTGCTTCTCTCTTCTTCATTTGCACTTTTCTGCCTCTTTCACAGTTTTGTTCTCAGTGATTTGCTCAACTTTCTTCTCCCTTACCCCTTACAACCTTTTTTTTTATAGTTCTGTTCAGTGTTGCTCTTCTCCTGTGCCTCCCGTGGTTTGTCTTTCATTGCTCATATGCGTGTGTTTTCTTTTGTCACACTCTTGAACTTCAGTTTGCACCAGTTGTTTAGCCAGTCAAAAAATCTTTTAGATCTCTTAAGGCATTGGAGTGGCCATTACAATAAAGATTTAACTAAGGTTATTTAAAAGGAATTGGAGTTCCTTGTCAGATTTTCTAAAAACAATATGATCTGCAGATAGAATAATGGGGTAATTTAGGTGGTATGGACTTCTAATAGTTTTCTTCAAACTATGTAGTTTTTTCTTTAGCTTAAACAAAGAAATTTGACAACATGTCCTTAGGCAGTTACATTGCATAGCTCCAAATTAAAGAGCAACCCTGCAAGATGCTGAGTACTTTCCTAAATTACCTTTGACTTCCATGATCAGACTCCTGTAAGACTCACTTTTCAGGCTAAAAGCCTGAATTATCTTTTCACACTCAGGTTCTTTTTGGTTATACTTACTCCAGAGTACTTTGTATTTGCTGCTGCAAATATAAAGTTTCACTGACAAAACAGATTTTCTGAAGCACTGCTAGGTCCCTGAGAAGGAAGCAATGCTTTTGTCAGAAGCAAGTTTTTCTAACCAACACTCTTCATATGAGTGCTATTTAAATGCTCATGTCAAAGCTTCTGAAATTTGTGGACAAAACTTCTCCTGGCATAGGGTATGGGTGATGTCAATGCTTTCTTTGACTGCGTTGATGACCAGCCTTTCAAAAAAGAGAGCAGCACCTGGCGGCAATGCCGGAGGCCTGGGCTGAGCATGGCAGCTTGAAGGACCCTGGAGGCACTGAAAGCTGCTACCGACTTCAGTGATTGTCTACATTGGCTTTGAATGTCACCAGGACCATCTGGGAATTTGGGACTATTAGCAACCAAGCAACATTTACTATGTACAGCTGCAAAATGTAAATCTCACAATTCCTGAATTTTCACTGGAAATGAAGCTATTTATAGAGAGATGTCCTGGAGGATGCAAATATTTATGAGAAACAGCAGCAAGAAGGCAAGTTATTAATGCTCTTGCAACTAATCCCATTGATTAGGTTCATGGGGAATGCTTTCAGTCTGCGCTCACAGAAAGATGGGATGAACTGACATGTGCTGAGTGCTCTCCTGCCCAAGGGGTGCTATACCAGTTAGTCTGAAACTCTTACATTAAAAAGGACAGTCACTTCAACAATCCTGTTTTACTGCTACCATAGGTTATAATATTGAAAGCTATGCTTCACCATGGCAAATATTGTGTTTGTCCCCCTGCATAGTGCAGGCCATGTTCTCTGTGCAAACTAGTGCCAGTCAGTCCTAAAATGATGTTATTAAAAAAAGAATCCTGTAGGTGCCTTTTGGTAAAGAGCCCATTGATGCAGCACTTGGTTACAGTAGACAAAATTCAATTAGATGAACACTGAATGTACATACCTCTGAAAAACAAACAAAACAAAGTCCACCTATACATAAAGTCACTTTAGAAATAACACTCATTGGCAACACTGAAGTGAACTCAGCTACCCAGCCAAGACACAGCCGTGTCTCAGAGTTAATAAAAAATAATTCTTTGGGTGAAAAACATGTGTTGTAAATTTTATTTCTCAAGCATCCTGGCTTGTGTCAGAAACAGCGTGGCCAGCAGGACCAGGGAAGTCATTCTTCCCCTGTACTCAGCGTTGGTGAGGCCGCACCTCGAATACTGTGTCCAGTTTTGGGCCCCTCATTACAAGAAGGAAATTGAGGCGCTGGAGTGTGTCCAGAGAAGGGCAACAAAGCTGGTGAAGGGGCTGGAGAACAAGTCTCATGAGGAGCAGCTGAGGGAACTGGGGTTGTTTAGTCTGGAGAAAAGGAGGCTGAGGGGAGACCTTATCACTGTCTACAACTACCTGAAAGGAGGTTGTAGCGAGGTGGCTGTGTGTCTCTTCTCCCAAGTAAGTAGCAATAGAACAAGAGGCAATGGCCTTAGGTTGCACCAAGGGAGGTACAGATTTGATGTCAGGAAAAATTTATTTACTGAAAGGGTTATCAGGCACTGGAATGGGCTGCCCAAGGAGGTGGTTGAGTCACCATCCCTGGAGGTATTGATTGAAAAGAGGGGCAGATGAGGTGCTCAGAGATAGGGTTTAGTAGTGGATAGCTATGGTTGGACTCGATCTCAAAGGGCTTTTCCAACCAGGCGATTCTATGATTCTATGAAGAAAACTAACTCTATCCCAGCCAAAACCAGCACACCTCCTTTCCCTTTCACTCCCTCCTTTTCTTCATTCTTTTCCTTTGCTCTCCTTCTTCCCCCCACCCGCTTCCATTGCGTGACACCATTCCTCTTCTGCCTCTGCTCTGTTAGTAACAGCAAGGCAGCTTCACACACTCAAGGGACTCCTGCATCCCGGAGCATGGCTTCAGAGTACAAACAAAAGCCAGTGCTTCAGCAGATCTATTTCAGTGCCTTCTGTGGCTCCCATCATACTGGTCTTTAATGTATTTATTGCCATAACTTTTGTCAGTCGCTTCTATTTTTATTTTACAAATGAGAAACTGTTGTGTGCAAAGAGTTTGGGTAAGTCTTTACACGTATTTGCAGTTCTAAAGCTCAGACATGAACAAGGCTCTGAGATCCACTGACTAATTATTCCAAAATTTGCATATGGACAGCTTAAGCTTTTCAGTAGGACTTCTGAAAGTCCAGTAAGTGGATAGCCACATCTTTACATGGACAAATCACTAGAAATCTAGCTTTAAGTAATTTCAAATTCTCCTCAAGATCTAGTTCTCTTTTTTTGGCCATGGCTAGCTACTGGAGATTACATAGTTCTTTCAGAGATAGATGAAACATCTCCACATAGGCCAGTTTTAGTCCCATACATTCAAACTGCTATTCATCAATAGCACTGATATTTCCAATCTCTTTCCCAAGCTGTGAATTCTTCATTTCCAGTTCTGTAGCCTTCAGGGTTTTTTAAGCACTTCTGTTGTGCAAAGGATTTTCTCCCCCTCAATTTCAGTCAGTTGGCAGCTGCAATATACTTGCGTAGTGGGTGCAATGCCTCCAGTTTTCAGTTTCCCATATGTTTTCTTTTCTCCCTGCAATGTCTTTCCTGAGGCCATGTGGGGCCGGCTGGGTGGGCAGGTACAAATTGTTCTCATCAGCTAATCTCAGGTATCTGAGTTTGGCAATGTTAATTCAAAGCAAGATCTATTTTTTTTTACCTTTACCAATTTATTCCATAATGGGTCTGCATATTCAGCTGCTGGAAACCAGTCTGCACGTACAGACACATAACCTTGGATGGTGCTGGGTATAAAATCTCGACAATAATGTATATGCAACTTATTCTGGTAATTATCCTCGTACTTGGACTTTTCCACATACATCCCAAGAGAAAGGAGGGGACATGACATTGTGTGAAATGGTTCTTAGTGCATAATGTATCCCATTCCCAGTTATAAACTGGTATTTATTGTTTTATAGTTCTGAGGTGAGATTCACTTACATTTTCTTGACTGACATCTAGTTTGTTTTGTCACAATAATTGAGAGCTAATACACTCCAAACCACCATACTAATTATTCAACAATCTTACCTTCCTCAAGCAAGGGAAATAGAGTAAATTATTTGAGTAGTGGAAAGGGAATACGTCGGTTGAAAAGTACGTTTTCATGAACCGATACTGGATCTGACAATACAGATGTTGGCAAGAATGAAAGGAATCCCAGTTCAGTTTTGAAAAAGGTATATTTTTTCAGAAAACATGTCTCTTCTGGGAACCTTTAATTTAATGTACACTGGTTTCCTATTTTAAGAAAACAATTTGCTGTTAAACTCTATGCCAGCCAGACTTACATGTTTTAAGCAAAAGTCTTTGTCCTGAAGTACTTTAATGGCATAAAGAGCAGGAAATTGCCTGTGACATTTCATTTTTTCCATTCTAAGGGAAAAATGGTCCAAGGTCTAAAAATAGCTCTCTCCTGAAAACCACCCTCCCTCTCATCATCGTAATATACCATAAGCCGTGTGACAACAAAGACATTTCTTTCTGAGACTAGTGTTGTTTTTAATCAGCTAAAGAACTCGCAATTGTCAATTAAGTCTCTTTTCATGTAAAGCTGCTGACTTGAATAAAAATTTTGTTTACTGGCTTAACTGGAATAATTTGGTGACCTACTCTGCAGTACAACTTCTCCACGTCCTCCCTCTTCCTTTACCTGAACACAAATGATGTTGGACAGAATTGCATATTCACCTGGGAAGAAAATCTCAGTAGATGTTGTGCTATCAGCTTGCTTTACTATTAGGCACTTTTCAGGCCCATCTGTTCTTTGAGCATCCATCTTTGAAAAGAATGTTGTGTACATATTCATACACATTTTGGTTGGCGGCCATGAATGGACAGGTGAGGTAGATGGTACAGATAAAGAAGGTTAACAAAACACATCATGTGGTAGATTAATGCCAAGGAGTATGTTATGGAGGTCAAAGATGGATGCCTTACCATTATGCCTAGATACCCAGCAGAACTCAAAGGGAGTCTTGGTATTCAGATCATTCCCCCAGCAGTGAATTCAGACATGTGAGTGAATCACAAGATACTTGTTTACTGTCAACTCAGAAAAAATAAAGCGAGACTGGTTTATTCGTAGACTGAGGCCAGCGTGGAGACATTCCTAGACAGGGTGGAGCCCACAAGGCAAGCGGTGCTGTCACCGGGGAACAGCAGGTCCCAGTCTGCAGTGAAGCTGGAGGCAGAGCTGCGATATGATCTATTCACTGGTGGAATTTGCTTAAGAGGCTCTTGACCCTTATCTCTCTACCTCTAGGCCTTGACCACTCACTTGGTCTTTGCACTACAGCTCACTGCCCGTTCCGGCTGTGCTACTACAAATGATTGCAGGGCCAGGCTATAGCATAGCTCCCTAAAGTAATCTAGGTTAAAAATAGCCTTCCAGAAAAGTTTTAATTTTTTTAGTTTTAAATTGAAATAATTTCATCTGCTTGATTTTGCAGACAACCCTAAAAATAGCTGTACTAGCACAACTGAAATGGCAACAAACTGACCTACTGAAAGGTAAATTAGCTTCTCAAACTCTGAGACAAATGTGTCGTGAAAATATGCACAAAGAAACTATGCCTCCTTGCTGGCGAAGTAAAAGCACAGGAGCTTTACTTTCCTCCAACACCAAAATCCTAATGAACACAAACATTCATGAAAATTTATTGAATCACTCACAGCCTTGAGGGATCAAAATTAGACAGGCTTGAGTCCATTGAAATCAATAGAAGTTTTGTCTCTCCCTTGTTTAGAGCCAAGATTTTTTTTTTCCTCCTATCTTTTCTTCAGGGAAGGACTGGCAGTTTTCATATAACCTGATATTTGACCGTAGACTATGTTTTATCATAAATCAACATATAATCTGAATCATGTGACTATTGATAGACTTCTCTATTAGAGAGTTACCTAGGAGGTAGAGTGGGACAGGACGCCAAGAGCTCCATCTAGATCACTCCTCTGTTCTGAGATAGGCTCACTCCTCACACCCACAGTCTTCATGGCACTATTTATCTAAACTTAATTTTGACAAAATGTTATTTTAAAAACCCACATATCTCCTTAGGTAATCTATTCCAGTGTTGAGATGGGGAATTTCCTCACCATCTAGCCTACATCTGACATACCATCAGTCTTTTATGGCCGCACATCAGGACAGATCAACAGAATTCCTGGTGGAAACAGCTGTGACAGCAACACAGAAACTCAGTGCATGTCTGATGTTGTTGCTTTTTCTTTTAGCCAAGAATAAATGTAAACTGAAGCCGAACATTTAGTGACTATAGCTGAGAAATACAGTTGCAGTTATTGATGTTTCTGTGCATACATGAACTCAAAAAAGTTGAAGAATCAGTTATTTTCTGGTAAAGTACAAATTCCTTGCCAGGGAATATTGTTGGTTTATTAGTCTGGGGAAATGCTGGCATAAACACATGGATAGATTTTTTTTTTCCTCACAAGTACAATAAGATAAAATCTAATATCATTGTAGGCCCTGTGGGAAGAGATAACAGTTCTATTGACTTGTACATTTAAAACCGAAACTTACCAACATTGTAAAGGATGTATAGTAGAAATCAAACTAGAAACAATATAAAATAAACAAGCTATTAAATCACTTGTCTTCTTTGAAACACCATTTGAAAATGGTTTACAGCATTGTAAACAGTCAAAAGATAAACCCTTGTAGCAGATGAAAAAATTACCAATGATGAGATAAGCTGCTGTTTCAGAAGAGACTGGAAGACCGGAGAGGAAATGAAGGTGCTGTAGGGATTGTGTATAGACAATCTGTACAGCAAAGTCAAGATCATGTGGAAGATATGGAGGAAAAATGGGACCGGACCGCTAGAACAAGTTGAGGTAGTAACAGCCACAAGCAATAAGACCTGGTGTGTTGGCATTTTACCTTGTCTTGTAATGTACAAGAATTAATACATTTTTCTTGCATTTACTTTTCTTCTTTCTCTAAATCCATGTGTATCTTAGAAAATGGAGGACAATTAAAAGAGTAAAACTAAATTACTTAGATTCCTGTAGCATTTCTTTGAAAGTGTAATAACTTTTTGAGGAACCTGTTTCCAAGAGGTCATCCGTTCGTCAACGCTGTTTACTCATTCCTCCCAAGATCTTAAACTTGCAGGTTTTTTGTGGGTTTTGAGGTTTGTTTTGTTTTATAATTGCCCTAATTACAGTGTTTGGGATATTTCTCTTTTTTTTTTTTTTTTTAAATGGTGCAGGCATATGAAGTGCTGCTTAAATAAGACATTGATTTCACCTTACTTTATCTAGCTTAGGTGAAGTTTGGTTGTGTACACCGGAGTTAGCAGCTGTAGTTATTACAGCCATTACGGTGGGTTAAGAGAAACAGGTTTTTAGGGTGCATGTCATCTCCCAGCCGTTCTAGTCATCTATTTTGGAAAAAGACTGTCTTTGTTTCTACATTGACTATAAATGGAGCCTGAAGTGACCGGTTTAGGTATAGATGTCTGTATCAGATGACTCATACCCTGAAAGTTGTACTGAATATTCCTGGTTACTGAGAGCACTGGCTTTGACAGCAGTTTTGTAATAACTTGTAGAACTTGTTTCCATATTTTGCAATCCCTTTGGATTCAGTGCAGTGTCTGATGAAGAAGCAGACACTTGCAGACTTTTTGGCTCTGCCTAAGTGAGGAACTATGAACACACCTTGCCCACAGGCAAACATGTTGCAACATAAAATGCAAATAGCTTGAAAGAAAAATAGAAGCATTAAAGACACAGCTTTTTATGTGCCCTAGAGGAAGAGGAGAAGCTGGCAAGATATTTGCAAGACAATTCAGGGAAGACTCATTTGACACAACCATGATGACACTCTTGTCATTGGTATTAAAAGTCTTTACTTGTTACAAAACATACCTTACTACAGATATAATTAAATAATGGCCAAAATAGTTTAGTACCAAGGAAAAAGTTCACATTTAACGTGTTATTTCACATTTTTCTAACAGGACAGTTAATTCCAAGTCAGGTCTTTGAGCACGGTAAATATCTTACACAAAAAATAAATTAATCAATAACATTTGTGTATACAAAAGAGGACAACTGGTAAAACTTAATCACAGTTGCTGCTCAACAGCAATTATCTCAAAGATGAACTCCTGGTCATATGTGACAACTAAGATCGTAATTCACCTTGTTCATATAACAAAATAGTGTGGCTACTGTAGACTAAAATTAAATTCTTGACTATAAAATCACTCGTGCTGCCATCCTTATCTCTTGACTACGCTCTTGTCCTGAAACAGCATGAGGGGGATTTATCCTGTCAGGATTTTGGAAATCTGTACAAGAGAGAAAAAGTCCCACTTAGCAGCAGGAGGATGACAGCTACAATCCCAATAGGAATGGCAGCACCAGCTTCCTGCGCTGCTGGGCTGGAGGGCATGTAGTAAGAAGGAGGAAAAGTGATGCTCTGGTTGTGCGTTACAGAATAGAAATTCCAGCTCACAGGAATCAGGACGCACAGACCAGCAGATATGTAGAAGAAGCCACCCACCAGGAAGAAACGGGTAATGAGAGTTTTGTGAGTGATTCCCATATAAACATTTCTCAGAGCAAATATTGTGCTAGTCAGTCCCAGCAAGCCCATGAACAAGGCAACCAACAGGAGACCCTGAGCAGCATAAATTTCATGGGGGATGGAGGAGTCATAGCCACTGAATTTATGGCAGAACTGCTCTTTATAGCCAGGTGAGACGTGAAGGTAACTGATGAAGCAGACTTTCCAAATCCCCACCCAGGCAACGCCAGAGGAGATGATAGTGGTGTTGTCCACGTGCCACACTCTCCATTCCACAATTCCCATTGAAATGGTGCACAGGATCCAGCCTACTGTACCCAGAGCAAAGGCGGCTAGCTGGAGGTGCGAGGTGCTGACCAGGGAGCTCATCCTCTGGAGGTCTTCTACTCTGTTGCAGACGCAGTTGCCATGTGAAGAGAGAGAGGCACTGGAAAGAAACACAGCATGAAATTACAAAGGCAATTATTGTTTGAGTGAATAGGTGAAACTGTTAGTGAAAAAGAAAAAGCAGTGGTGAATGGTCTAGAGCACATGTCTTATGAGGAGCGGCTGAGGGAACTGGGGTTGTTTAGTCTGGAGGAAAGGAGGCCGAGGGAAGACCTTATAGCTTTCTACAGCTACCTGAAAGGAGGGTGTAGCAAGGTGGAGGTCGGTTTCTCCTCCCAAGTAATTAGCAATAGGACAACAGGAAATGGCCTCAAGTTGCGCCAGGGAAGGTTTAGATTGGATATTAGGAAAAAATTCTTCACCAAAAGGGTTCCCAAGCATTGGAACAGGCTGCCCAGGGAAGTGGTGGGGTCCCCGTCCCTGGAGGCATTTAAAAGATGTGTAGATGTGGTGCTTTGGAACATGGTTTTGAGGTGGACTCGGTAGTGTTAGGTTTACAGTTGGACTTGATGATCTTATAGTTTTTTTCCAGCCAAAATTAATCTGTGATTCTATGAATATGTGTAGAAAGGGAGGTTGATAGTCTTCTTTCCCCAACTGTAATGAATTGTTGAAGTTTAATGCCCATAGACAAATAATAACTAGATTTTAATTCTGTGTATGTCATTGTATCACAAGGAGAAGAAAAGATCTCTGATCACCTCCCATTACAATCTCCTTTTTACATTCACAAAAGGAAAATTCACATCTTTTTCCAAGTTATTTTCTTCCTTGGTAATTAACCCTTTTGTTCAAAGATCCTTATATACACTATATATAATCAGGAGCCCCAGGATTACTGGCTAGTAGAAATTAAATCTGACAAAATTGAATTCCATCTGAAGGTGAGGAAAAACTTCTTTACAGTGAGGGTGACAGAGCACTGGAACAGGCTGCCCAGAGAGGTTGTGGAGTCTCCTTCTCTGGAGATGTTCAAAACCCACCTGGATGCGATTCTGTGCAACCTGCTGTAGGGAACCTGCTTTGGCGGGGGGGTTGGACTAGATTATCTCCTGAGGTCCCTTCCAATCCCGACCATTCTGTGAAATTAATTTCTGTGAAATCTGTGAAAATCCTCAGGATCCTGGCTGTTGCAAGAGATCCTATGAAGCAGCTGCAGAAGCCACGCTTCTCTCCCCTGGAAGTTGTGGTTTTGGTGGGGCAGCCCAGCCTGAACAGACCTTTGCCTTTTTGCTGCCCTTACCAAGAGCTGCTGGGACCAGTGTTAGACACAAAGCATCATAGTTCAGAGGCATGAGCAAATCCAGCCACAAAATCTAATAATGACCTCTGAACTTTGACCATTTTTAGATTATTTAACCATGAAAGAATAAGCAGAAACACTTGAATTAATCAGAAATATAATAGTCTGTGCAGGGGCTGGAGTCTGGATGTGCTGCCATGGCTTTCCCAGTCTCAAACTTTAACCAAGGTTTCTTTAGTGTTTTGCCTTCACGAATCACACTCGTTCATAACCTGCCCAACCTCTTCAGTTCAAATCATCCTAACACTGTGGTGGAAAAGATTTTGCTAATTTAGGCTAGTAAAAGATTTTAGGTTTGTTTGCTGACTGTACATTCTGAGTGCAAATTAGGGTTTTATTAGAATTTTTTTTTAATCTGTTAATTACCCATGTCTTTCTTACAACCTTCTGAACAGTTACAGGAATGCTCTGTGATCAGAGAATATGTGGCATTGAATTTATTATGTAGATCTGAAAGGCTATAGGCATCTTTATATTTTAGGAGCTAAGATACCTTTTCTCCTGCTCCCATTGCATTCAAGACTGAAGAATTACTGTACCAAGTTCAGCCTAATAACAAGAAGATAGAACTGTAACTATGTTTTCTTACTAAAGCAATAACTCTTCTATTTACTTATCTTAAACTAACAGATTCTGTTGGTGATACAATCTAGTTGCAAAAATCCATCTGTGGAAATCATAAATAAAAAATATCTTCATAACAATATGACCTTAAGCAAATACTGTCCATCCTCTCATACCGGTGCCTGCTATATACTTACTTCAGTCCCGAAGCTGATGCCAGTGATAAAAGGATGGGACGGAGCAGTTTTTGATCCCAGCCAAACACAGCAACACCTGCAGTTTTATCATTTTGGCCTCCCAGTTCATCTATGTATTTCCGTTAAGACTGATTTCCTGGGGGACAGATTATTCTCCATTATTGCAAATGTACATTTAATCCTATCTTGCATGGAGGAAATTGTTCTGGAATAACGTCCTGTGTTTTTATCTACTTAAAATGAAACCAATTTATAAATGCTATCTCAATCTGCTATGTTATTTACAAAATGATTATAAAACCCCCTATGTAATTAACAGTTGTTACCAGCCATGCACCATAGTACTCCCACAGGACATTAGGAGTGGTTTTCTTTCTGTCCCAGTTCCACAACAAAATAACATCATTTCTTTATTTGTCTAATGATGGGAAGATGGGAAGAAGAGGAGTCCTGTGCTGACTCCCTCCTCCTTCTGTTTCAGTCAGTTGAGCACACAGTGGCCAAACCTGAACCATATTAAAATACCATTTTGTGCAGAGCCCATATTTCTGTAACACTTTTCATATACATCATAAACATTAAGTTAAACAACTTACTGATATCAAGGTCATAAGAGATAGGTAAGCAGGCTGATCCATGCCACTGAGAGCTGTTCAGAGTATGGTATCAGTTGTGGTGGTTTCACATGGCTAGCAGCCACACACAGCTGCTTGCTCACTCCTTGCCTACCCATGGAATAGGGGAGAGAATTGGAAGGGTAAAAGTGAGAAAACTCATTGGTTGAGATAAAAAAAAAAAAAAGAAAAAAGTTCTAATTGAAATAAAATAATAATAATAACACTAACAATAGACAATACAAATGAGTGATGCACAGTGCAATTGCTCACCACTTGCTGACCGGTGCCCAGCCTGTCCCCAGCCAGTGGTCCGGGAGCAGAGACAGTCCTGAAACCACAATCCTGGAAGAGTGAGCCTGAGCAATCTGTCAAAAAATCCCCAGCTTTCCGGTCAACCCTTGTTAATACACTGCACATGACGTGGCATGATGTGGAGTATCTCATTGGCATATCCAAATGCCAGTTTTGGGTTTTGACAATTACTACACTTCCCCCTCCCAGTTCTTTGCACTTGCAAACCAGAAAAACAAAAAGTCTAGGTTATCAACATTCTTCTCATAACAAATCCCATACTGAAACCAAAACACAGCTATTCTAGCTACTAAGAAGAACATTACATCTATCCTAGCGAAACCAGGACACAGTGTACTATTTTCATGGACTGAGTTTACCCACATGTCTGCTCACAGAATTAAATGAGATTGTATATTCTATCTGTGATTACTAAGCCCCCTATCGAACCTTCATATGCTAAGCTACTTAGAATGGTGTCCAGAATTGAACTATAAAAATAAAAAATAGGAAAAGTTATTTTTCCTTATAAGATTCACAAAAAACAGGACAAGCAAACATGCAGGATGAAAGAATTCAAGGTTATACAAAAATTCTGAAAACACTGGAGAATAACCAGCTAACAAAGATGGGCTGAGGTGAAGTACCAAATGTCTAGACACAAAAAATTGCTTATGTAGGAAATGATTCATTTTGGCTCATTTGTCCACACCCTGCCCACAGGAACTTATTTGATCTAACCTGATAGCACTGACTGACTTAGAGAAAAATCAAGGTGAAAAAGAAGCACTTTGGAGATCGATGATGAAATTGAATTAGTTTTCATACTTGCCTGTTTTGGAAAATCAGGCAGAAGACTATACTTGTGACCACTTAGATTAAGACTGAGCAAGATAATCAGGAACAAAATATCAAGGTATAGTAGTTGCAGGAATTTGCTATATGAAAACATGTCAAAAACCAAAGATCTAGTTCCTGATTCCAGTCTCTTATCATTAAGAACATTAATAAACATGCTTCAGGTTTTGCTGGTACCATCAGATGATAACAGATGCGTATCGCATGCCAGAAGCATTGCCTTTAAGGAAAGTCTTTGGATAAGAACATATTTAGTCTCGAGTTTCTGATATAAACCTTAAGCCTGAGCACTGCCGCAGGTCAGGCAACCCCATGGCCCCTTGGGCATCCCATGGGATGGGGGACATCCCTTGGGACAGGGGACATCCCGTGGGACGGGGGCATCCCATGCGGCCGTCCAGCTGGGGTCACGCTGGGTGCCTGCCAGCGGGCAAAGAGCATCAGGGAAACCCGTTTGCCCCCCAAATGTAGTGAGATACATTTATATTTCAGGCAAACCGCGGCAAGCATTTAGAAACAAACAAACAAACAAACAAAAAAGACCCAACCAAACAACAAAAAAAAAAGGCTTTTGGCTTGCAGATGGCGAGTGCCAGCGGGAGTGAGCTGCAGAGGGCGTCTCCCTCCAGGGTGTCCCCATCTCAGCGGCTCGCTTGCTGTGAGGCCTCAAGGACGGAGGAGAGAGGGAGGG
>NW_010313015.1:0-19788 GCF_000700745.2 Antrostomus carolinensis
GGTGCTGCAGGGAGGGGCTGAGCAGACCGTGTTGCTTCAGCGCGCTCGGCCGCGGGCAGCGCGGATCCGTCCTGCCACGGAAGAGACGTTAAAATGCAGTTACTGTCACATCCACATGTCGTGACAAAGAAAAAAAAAAACAAAAATAAGCTTTGCATGCGTTTTCAAGGTGAATCATGAGGTCACTTTAACTTTCTAACTATCGATGTTGCTTTTTTTTTTTTGCTAGGCATTCAGATGGCAGAATAAAGGGAGATTTAATTTAAAAAAATAAAAAACCCTCACAAACTTCCTGTGTCCTTAAAATGCCTTATTTCCCCCCTTGCAACGCTAATGTCATTGAGCCATAGTCCTTCTAAGCAGGCAATACAATAAAAAAAATTCAACTAGCATTTTCGGCTCTTATCTGCAACCAAAGGTTAGGAGGTGGTTCATAGAATCATAGAATCGATTGGGTTGGAAGATCATCCAAGATCATCAAGTCCAACCCCTGATCCAACTCCAATTACTATATCATGGCACTAAGGGCCACGTCCAATCTCTTTTTAAAAACCTCCAGGGATGGTGAATCCACCACCTCTCTGGGCAGGCCGTTCCAGTGCCTGATTACCCTCTCTGTAAAGAATTTCTTCCTAACATCTAACCTAAACCTCCCCTGGCAGAGCTTGAGCCCAAGGTTGTGTTCATGTTGTCAGGTACATTAATTCCATGTTGAATTAGTGAGTCACACATTAAGATTACTGAACAGTAAAGTTTTTGAGGTGTTAACAAGCCATTAGTAACCCTTGGTTACTGGGTATCATAAGCAAACTTGAGATTTTCCATAGCTTTTTTAATGTGGTCTGAAATATGGGTTCTCTAGTGGATTGCTACATTTATTTGATCTGTGTAGTGTGTAGTGGGAAACATTATTATTGGAAGCTACATATTTTAAGTGTTGTTCATGACAAAACAAATAGTTTGTCATGTATTTCTTTGACTGTTTGAGTTGGTAGATTTAAATACTTGCTACCTGGTTAAAAAAGTTCTCTAAACCAATAAAAATCAGTGCTTATACTTTAAGGACTGAAACCTTGAGATGGTGAATTTTCATTCAAATTCCTTTGGGTTGAAGTTTAATCAGGTGTAGATGTAATTACTTCTACAATGCTTTTAATATGGGATTTCAAGTGTGTGTAGCTTGTAACTCCAGTGTTACTTTAAACTGGCTGCATTTCTTGCTGCTTTCTAAAAGGCCTCCTGCAATAACATTCTCTAACAGATACTTAGCTTCTGAGACTTAATGGCCTGGTATTAAGAATCTAATGATTTCAAGTGTTGAGTTTGTTTACTGTTTGTTTTTAGGAATGATGGAGTGGAAGTTTTCAGTGGTGTCCAGTACATTGCACAGAAGCATTAAGGTAATGGCTCTGGATTTTTATATTTTGTTGCTCTAGAAGTAACGCTACATTTCTATCATTGATCAAGATAATAAATACTTCAATTTTTTACTTGGTTTCCATAATTTTGTCTGTCAAAAGTACAGAATGTATTAAGTGCCAGAGGATTGACATCTCTGTATGGCTCCTGAGTGGGACAAAAAGGAAAAATGGTTACATTTTTTGTATGTATGTTGCATTTTTATAGCTGCCATCAAACTGAGGAGTAATTATTTGATTGAGGGGGGGTTGCTCTTCACTGAGTTAAAGTCAGCCCTTAGGTCAGATGTTCTTAATTTCATTTTTTGCTGGGGTATTTAAATAAGCATGAAGAACTTGATGATTAATCACTTAGTTAACACGTGTTAAATTTCACTGATTTTGGAGATGGTGCAAGTTAGTGGTGTGGCCTTGGGTGTGTGTTGGGGTTAATGTGAATCTATGTAGATGGCCATATTTCAATGTAATTATTGAGGTAATGATCCTGCAAACTATAGACAGACAGTAGTGTAGCATTCTGAATAAATACATGGCTACTTATATCAGTATTTTGAAATAGAAGATTGAATATCTTGGTTCTTCAGACATCATAATGGTTGCAAAAGGGTCCAAAACCAATTCAGGGTAACTTTTTGTTTCTAGTATGTACAAAATTTAAACTTGTCAGGTATTGAAGACTGTTCTAGACCAATATTGAATTACAGGTATGTAAGCTGGAAAAGGAAGGTTAAAGAAATTGTGCTCCCCTCTGATGAGCAACAATGGTGATCTAGTAACAACAGACCAGGAGAAGGCTGAGGTTCTCAACAACTTTTTTGCCTCAGTCTTGACTGGCAACCTGCCTCCTCACAGCTCTCAAGTTGATGGCCCACAAGACGGGACCAGGTAGACCAAGTCCTTCCCACTGTAAGCGAAGATAAGATTTGTGACCATCTGAGGAACCTGAACATACACAAGTCCATGGGACCTGATCACATGGATCCCAGACTCCTGGGGGAATTGGCTGATGTAGTTTCCAAGCCACTCTCCACGATACTGGAAGAGTCCTGTCAGTCAGGTGAAGTCCCTAGTGACTGGAAGGAAGGAAACATTATACCCATTTTTAAAAAGGGTAGAAAGGAGGTCCCTGGGAACTACTGACCTGTCAGCCTGGCTGTGCCTGGGAAGATCATGGAAAAGATACTCCTAGAAGATTTGCTAAGGCACATGGAGGACAGGGAGGTGATTCAAGACAGCCAGCATGGCTTTACTAGGGGCAGGTCCTGCCTGACCAACCTAGTGGCTTTCTACAATGGAGTAACTGCATCAGTAGGCAAGGGAAGTGATAAGGATGCCATCTGTCTGGATTTCTGCAAGGCCTTTGACACAGTCCCCCACAACATCCTTCTCTCTAATTTGGAGAGTTATGGATTTGATGAGTGGACTGTTCAGTGGATAAGAAATTGGCTGGATGGTCACATCCAGAGAGTAGTGGTCAATGTCCAGATGAAAGATATTGACAGGCTGTCTCCCTCAAGGGTCTATACTGGGACCAGTGCTGTTTAATATCTTCATTAATGATATTGACAGTGGGATTGAGTGCACCCTCAGCAAGCTTGCTGATGATACCAAGCTGGGTGGTGCAGTCAGTGTGCCATCCAGAGGGACCTGGACAAGCTGGAGAAGTGAGCCCAGGTGAACCTCAGGAGGTTAAACAAGGCCAAGTGCAGGGTCCTGCACCTGAGTTGGGACAATCCTAGTTATTGATACAGGCTAGGAGATGATGTGCTGGAAACAAGCCCTGAGGAAAAGGACTTGGGGTACTAGTGGATGAAAAGCTGGACATGAGCCACCAATGTGCATCTGCAGCCCAGAAAGCCAACTGCATCCTGGGCTGCATGAAAAGTGTGTCCAGCAGATCGAGAGAGGTGATTCTGCCCCTCTGCTCTGCTCAGGAGAGACCTCACCTGGAATACTGCATCCAGCTTTAGAGCCCTCAACACAAGAAGGGCGTGTACCTGTTAGAGCATGTCCAGAGGAGGGCTGCAAAAATGATCCAAGGGCTGGAGCACCTCTTCTATGAGGACAGGCTGAGAGAGTTGGGGCTGTTCAGCCTGGAGAAGAGAAGGCTCCAGGAGGACCTTATAGTGCTCTTCCAGTACCTGAAAGGTGCCTGTAAGAAAACTGGAGAAGAACTGTTCACAAGGGCATGTAGCAATAGGATGAGGGGTAATGGTTTTAAACTAGAAAAGGGTAGATTTAGGTTGGATATTAGGAAAAAGTTCTTCAGTATCAGGGTGGTAGATCATTGGAACAGGTTGCCCAGAGAGGTAGTGGAAGCCCCATCCCTGGAGATATTCAGGGTCAGGCTTGATGGGGCTCTGAGCCACCTGCTGTAGTAAAGATGACCCTGCTTACTGCAGGGGGTTTGGACTAGGTGACCTTTGAAGGTCCCTTCCAATCCAAACCATTCTATGATTCTATGAATTGTTGTATGAAAATGTGAAATTTTTAGTACTTGGTGATTATGTTTCTGAAATAGTAACATGAGAGATGATGCTAGACCACAGCAAGATATTTTCTACTGTAAAAGATAACTTTTATTTCATTTCAATTTTAGCTCTTCATGGAAGCACCATCAGAAGTAGAAGAATACTTGGTACACACAAGTGGATTTTCCTGAAAGCTATGTATGTTTTGAATGATCAGTGGGAATAAATTAAAATAAGTGGATTAGAAAAATATGTATGATGAAATTAGTAGATGCATCATTAGCTTTAAAATTGAGGTATCATTGTATTTCAGGCATGTTTGATATAATCTAGAGCTGTGTAGGTTGAACTGGTGAATAGTTTGTGGGTCGTTGTCTGAGAAGCTAGTGAAATATGCCTGTCTGAAATGTTCATACTAAGTCTGACAAAGATTACTTCAAGGTGGCTTTTAATTGTGAATTTGCATTTTATCAGGAGATTAGTATAAGAAAGTTGTTAGGCAAAGAAAACAAAAGGAACATTTAGAGACTTATTAATATAAACATGTAAATGTGATTCCAATTTAATAAAAATATGTGTTCATTTTTCAAAGAGTACAGCTGATACTCTCACCTTCTGGAAATGCTGAGAAATAACTTCAGGATCTGTATTCAGTTTAATTTGACTCCGGTGCTTACAACCAGTGGTTGAGAGGAAGGGGGGATCCACAAGAGTAAACTTGGTTGTTCCTAATGGGTTGTGGTATATTATATATGAACGTGTCATAACTGATTTTTTTATTTAAATTTCTAGAACAGCATGAAAAGTTTCTAACAATGGGAATGTCAGGCGTCCTGATGGAAGATTTCCTGGTAGCTGTAGTACAACAGATAGAGGTAATATCAAATAAGCAGCTGAATTTTTCTGTTAATTGTAATGTATTCCCTTTTTAATACATCTGTATGTGGAAGACAAAAAGCTTATTTTGTGGAATATCTGAATGTATGAATTGTGTTGCAGTTCCCAGTCACTGATATTTAAGTGGTGAATCATGATGAAACTGCCAAACCTGATATGTTGATGAGAAACTTCATACGGATCTGGCTACTGAGATGAAACCGCTTAAATCTTTCAAAAGCTCCTTAATCTTTCAGACATTAACCCAGTTGGTGTCCCTGTGTACAAGCTAAATGCCAGCATGCTCTAGGTTGTAAATAACGATGTTAGTACATTATTTAAATTCTCCTCATGCCTATATTCACATGGATGTGTGCTGTTGCAAAAACTAGCATCTTCAAAGAGCAGAGAGAGGGAGGTGTCAGACCCCTGTAATTTGAGGTCACCTGTCTTATACCAGGTAAATAACAAACATTAGCCAGGTATTAAAGTGCCCTGGTAAGGAAGTGTTGCTGGTGTTTGAAAACTAGTGATGGTGGTTGGGCTTTGACTGTTTTAGAAGGTACTGTTAACTTAAGTCTCCCTCAGATGTGAGCATTTAGGAAAAGTAATATTAATGATTAAAGGTGAAATTTGGTGGTGAATTTTAATGAATTCTAATTATATTAAAGCTGTTTCAGCTCCAGAGCTAAACTGATTCAGAAGGGCTAGTGTAACATTTTACTTACAGCAGGCAAAAAGCATGCTTGTGAACGCTTACCGTGGACGAACAGTAATGGTAGTGGTTTCCCTAAGAACTTCATTCTTGCCTAAGTATCTGAATTTAATCTTTTTCCAATGAAATTGAGTTTAGTTTCACTGGTTCTTGAGTATTCACAGGTTGGTTTTATTTAAGAAGCTAAAATCTAAAGCATGAGGACAGGTTCTAATTTCCTTACTACAACATCTGTAATTTTATTTGACTCTTTATTAAAGAAAGGTACCTTTAAATACCTTGCTAACTACCAGCAGTTTCTTTTGAACAGGCTTTGTCCCAGAATGTGAAGTTCAAATGTGGAAGTGAAACTTCCTGTGCAGCAGTGCTACCTCTAAAATGCTCTATTGTTTATCCAGTGATATTACCAGTAGGAAGTGGAGTGACTTACGTGGCTGGTCTAGAAAAAAGTTGGAAGTAGCAAACCTTGTTAGTGTAACTAACCACTGCATTTTGTCTTTGCAGAGATGCTTGAAGGCTGCTTCTCGATTGAAGGTATGAATTGCATTAAGTGTTATGATTCATTTAAAAGCTTGATGTGGGAATAAGGCTTAAAACCATTGGTATATCTGAGTGGTAAAGAACCTATCCCAAACATGATTGATTGCTTGATGAAAACCACATGTGAATCTGACTTCTAAGTTTAGACTAACATCAGAAAAGGTGAAGTGTTTGAAGATGATAGGCTTCATAGTCTTTATATACCTTGAAACTCTGCAAAACTGGTTTAAATAATGAATTTTAATTTTTAAATGACTGCTTTAAAACCTACATTATTGTCAACCCCATTTATAAGCAGGAGGTGATGTTCAAACTGTGGGATTACAAATGGGATATTTGAAGTGGAGTGGGATTTGTGTGTATCTGCATTATGGAAAACAGGGTGAAACATTTAATGATCTATCTTAGTTTTTTTTTTAATTTGCAGTTCTAACTCAGAGGTAGTCTCAATTTTCCTGTGACTTGTAGGAGAGTTGTATGTAGAAGAATGTGGTCTGGATGCAGTTGTTTATTGCTTGTTGGTGGATTTTAACTTCTGGAGTTTTTAATATTTTGATAGAAGCTGAGAGCCAGGTATTAGCTGATTTTCAAAAATTAACTTTTTGATTCTGATAGGAGGGGGGGAGTTCTACTTGGTTGGTTAGTTGTCTATCTACATACATAGGAAAGTTGAGTGATAGCTGTGCAAGAGAAGCAAGATAAATTCTACTGTGGTATGACTACACTTCAAAGTTAAGTTTCACAGAACTTGCAGAGTACTGATACTAATCCAGCACATGTTTAGTAACCCAGTTTGGTCTGTATGAGAGATTCAATACATAGCAAGTTATATTTTGAGTGATGGAAGAAATTTTTTCTGACCTAATAAGCATCTCTCTTTTTTTAGACAGGAAAATGGTCAAAAAAAGTAGGAAAAAAATCTTTTAGCTTATTCAGGTATGTAACTGAAAAGCTTCTAAACATTTTTCTCATTTAAGTCTAAAGTAACTGCTCAGTTTGTGATTTTTTTTTTATGGATGTTGTCGATATACTTAATATAGTAATTGATCAACTGATGGTAAGTTGCTATTGTATTTAATTCCATACATAGTTGGAATTTAAGAACACTTGTTCCCCAAGGCACAAGGTGTGCTGACAGCTGTACCTAACCTTGGTTAGCTTTCATACCCACAGGTAAAGTTTTAAATAAGTGTACATTATCATTAAAATATGTCAAAGGACTAGAGATTGTTTAATTTTGTGTGTTGCCATCAGAAACTCTATAGAAGAACGGTACACTTCCTATTAAATCTACACTTTCTGTATTGTTTTTGTCTCATCTGTGATGATCCTATCCCGAACCTGAATTCCTTGCTGAAAAACCTAATACGGATCCGGAATCTGAGATGAGATCAAGAAATTTGCTTTAAACTTTTTGAAAAGTATTGTAATGTTTATGGAGTGTTAGACTTTTTACAAAAATGGTAACACCTTAATGTATACAAAGTGTGTGCTTCCTTGCAAATTGAAATTTCTTCCTCAAATGAACTGTTTTACTTAGACCTTGTTCTCCTTTTCCAGTGATGAGTTGGAACACTGTGTCAGTGCTGCTTGACAAATTTGGATGATCTGTAACTGGAAGGAAATGAAGAGTTTTTGTGGCTTGGAGTGGGATGCCATGCTTTTTAAAAGCCTGCTGAAATAGTTGCTGCAGTCTTGTTTAGAGGATACTGTTTTAAGAAACTGTGTGAGAACCAAAAATCACTGTCTCTGCATATTTAAAATAGCACTTTCCCCAAAACATTGAGCTGTCCACTGTAGGAAGGATAGCAATGGTATTAGGGAAACAAGTATTAAGCTTCAATAAATGAGAAAAACACTCACAGTATTGCCCCTTTTTCAAAATACCAGCATCAGCTGAAGATCTGTACTCACTCAAAACAATGTAACTCAGAGGTAAGCCCTGTAAAGACAGGGAGAAAGCAAGATGAGTGCACAAATTCAAACCAATGACTGTACTTTTTGAGGGGGGTGTCATCCAGGAGGTAGGATGAAGTAGATGAGGTAATGGTGGTATGGAAGCATAAACATGAAACCCTGGTAAGAAAGAAATTCAGGTGTAATAAGGAAAGCTGTGGTTACAGAAAAGGCAAGGTCTAAAGCTTGCATTGTTGTCTGTAGCTAGTGAGGGAGAGAAGAGCTGGGGTCTCCCACTTCAGCATGAAAAGCACTTTAGCATGAAAAGGCCAATATGGCAACAGCAGAACTGCCCTTTGAGGAATATGCTGGCAATGTTACCTGCTTGCTGTGCGGGGAAAAGAGGTCAGTAGTGGGAGAAGGGAGTATGCACACTGGGGCTTGTGCTTTGAGCAGTCACTTGAAAACTAACGGTGCTGTGTCACAGTAACAGCATACTTGCTGTGTTCAGCAAATTGGCCCTCTTCCACAGAGGAATGAGGGATCATAAATTGGTCACCAAGAAAATAAGATTTTTAAAGACAAATCCTTATGTGCATAAGGCGCAATCTGCCTTAAAGCATAACTCTCAAACCTGATTGTCAGGAATGCTTTATAAGGGAAGAAACTTGAGAGCGGCATGATACCTAAAAGTTAAAAGAACTACAGTTACTGAATCATTTCAGAATGCACCAAAATACAGAAGAAACAGCATATAGCCTGTAGCCAAAATGACAGCACTGGATGGCAGCAGCTCTCTTCAGAGAGCTGGAGGAATTCCTCTACCTTTCAGGATGTGCCTATAGCTAAATGACAAATTCCATGAAAAGTCCAATTTTCTGTCTAAGTAGTATGAAGTGCAAACCACTACCAGTAGCAGTGCCTAAAGCATTGGGAATGTCAAAAATAAGTATCAATCTGAGTACTAAAGTGTACACTAAGCATCTGACTGAACTCCAGGAGTATATTGTCTTGCTGAGCATCTCCTATGCTTTGGTTATTGTTAGTAAGCAGTAATGAGCTACTTTGGCTAAAGACTGCTCCTTGTCAGCTGCCAACTGTGTGAATTAGTCTATTGGATGTATCGGAATCTGCAGAATTTTACTACAGAACAGCTTTCCCTTCATTGCTTTCAACAGGATTTGTTATTTCTGTTAACAAATGTTACTGACGGGTAGGTCTGTCCATGGGCTGTGTTTTGTACATGCTTTTTCTTCAATAAAGATGAGGATGTGAAAAACCTATTATCTGTTCCATATCAGGCCTGTAGTTGCACTATGATGTTCCTTGACAGCTTGTACTTTTCAAGAGCTACAAAGGCAACGTGTCCTTGTTGCACTGACTGGTACAGCACATAATGGGCATGTGATCTTCCACATTGTGCTTGAGTGACTCCCAGACAACATAAACTATTAGTAATTAATGCTCTCCAGGAGTGGGAAGGGACCAGTCTTCTCCTTTTGCCCACTGAAGTTCCGTGAAAAATCTGGGTGCTGTTGACAGCATCTAGTGAAGCTGTGTGTATATCCAGTAAAATTGGTGGGTATGAGTTACTCTTGTGATTTCTGGGATCAAGTAAAAGACTGGAAATAAAATTTCAGTGTTATGGGTGGCACTTCAGATACCTAAAGTACTTATCAGTTTTGTTCTGTATGTTCTAAAACATTCCCTGGGCATGGTTTGTGACTAGGATTGACAGTCTTAGATCAAGGATGCTAGAGAGTCGTGTTACCTTGTCTATCAGGTGTTAGAGGCCTGTCTCTAGGAAGTGTTGAATCTTAAAAAATAACACACCTCTCACTTGGCATAGAAAATGGTCGATGTGGCCAGTGATAAGGCATGTTGGCTATTTAACTGCAAACCTTTCTGTATGAGTGCTCCTATGCTTTAGGAATGCAAAAGATGGCTAGCCAATGAAAAATATATTAGTAGTATAGAAAGTCCAGTGTTTACAAAAACAAATATTTTAATCATGTCATTAGAGGTTTTGGTGTTTGCAAGCCACTTGTGGATTTAGTTCTGGTATGTTTTTTGAGTCTGATAAGATGTTTTGTACAAGTGATTGAGATAAGGTGTAGTTATGAAGGATGACAAGTTTGGAACACAGGACATGAGATTTCTCTGTGCAAAAGTACTTCACTAAATTTCAGTTTTACAAAATAGCTTGCTAGATTTAAAGCTTTGACTTAAGATTGTGCAGTAAACAGCATGAAAGCACTTCATCTTTTGTGCTTTAAGTAAGTGGTGAAATCTTGTACTAACCATCATTAGTGTTGAACTTAGAAGTGTCACATGGGTGTTGGGCTGTGGTCCAAGAAATTAATGGCTAGATAAACTTTGTTCTGGAATATTGCCATGTATCGTTCTTAGTGGGCAGAAAAAAAAAGCAGAGCCTTTTTTTGAGTTAAATGAGTGGTGTGCTTTTAAGCAAGAGGAGTACCTTGCAACCACAAGGAAGAGTATCTCTGCGTAAATACTTTGCTGCCATTTCAGTAATGAGGTCCCTGTTGAGGTGGGAGGTTTTGTCTGTTGCTGAAGAACTTGTCTTGCCAGTGGAGACTAGATCTGTAAAAGGAGTTGCAAGTGAGTGAAACTAAGCTAGCGGTGGTTATCTTGCCACAGCACCCCCACTGCCATGTGAGTGTGTTTGCTGGTGTGAAGCCTGCTTGAAGCAGTGGATCCTAGTGAACAGAAATTTCCTTGTAAGCTGTACTGTCAAGCTACCAGCTTGCAGAGAAGTGTGCCGCCTTGGCTGCAGCTGTATTGTGTGCCAGCTTCACTGGAGTTGCTGCCTTCTGGTGCAGGCAAGCTCTTATTTGTATAAACACGTAGTATAAAGCTCGGGTATGAGTTTTACCAATTAAAAACAGGCACTGAAATCAAATAACAGTTGGTAGAGAAAGGGAATCCTTAAGATAGGCATGGACACAGCAGAACAAGCAAAATGTTAGACTTTGCCCAAGGAAAGGTATTTTCTGTATTGGAGAGTATTTAACCCTGACTTTGGATCTGTAGTTTTTTGGCACACCCTGTCACACAGTTCTGAGGACAGAATTTAAGTTATAATTTGAATATGAATTCAACAGATCAATGTTAATTTCAAGTGAGTGGAGTGCAGATGGAGACCTTCCTCTGCTGTGTAAATGTCCAATGATTTACATTCTCTGTACTTTGTTATTAGAACTGGTACTACAGGCATTTTTGCTTGTCTGCTCTTGTCTGTTTCCCTTGGAGGATATAAACTAGAAAAGTAGAATTAAAGTGATGAATTCCATTTTCTTTCAAACATCACATGGCTTTTTAGTTGATAGTCCAGTTGAGCTATCAGGGCTATGAAGACAGTACTTCTCTGCCATTGTCTGAAACTTCCTGCAGGCTCCGGAGGACAAAGTGGTGTTTGATGCTCAGAAGAATGGCTGTATTGAGTGGGACAAAGTCTGCCTTGCTCAGTATTCTGTCTGAGGATGACTAGTATAAGGAACAGGAGAAGTATAGAGAGCCTTTCCAGCAGTTTGCTAGGGAATTTCCTGAGGAGATTTTAATTTGTATTTGAATACTACTTAGCAATTATGACCCATCTCCATTTAAAAAAATGCATGTTATGTGGGCTGTAAAATGTATGAAGTAGTACCTATGTTAGTAACTGCTGGGGGGGGTGGGGCTTAAAAGGTTGAAGTGAAAGCTTTTTTCTTTTTGAAGCCGATGTTGCTTTCAACTCCCATGTTAATGAAAGCAGTGGTAAGTGGAGTCCAGTTAAGGCCACAGTGCTAGGACAGTTTTCTTGTTGAATTCAGATATGTTTGAGGTGAAAATCTGAAGTATTGATAAGTGCTTTTATCTTGAGTACACCTGAGCTACACTTAATACTTCAGGCTTCTCACCAGACCAATAACCACTATTTTTTGCCCTGAGTGGAGTTCTCAGTAACTGAAGAAATGTTGTCCCAGCACTAGTTGTATGGTTGCAGGTAAGGGATGATTATAATCTGTTCTAAAATAAAGTTTAGTTGTTACTTTATATATGTGGAAAGAACCTAGAAACAGATGAATGGACTGAAATAAAGCAAATGCTTAGACCTTATTTTGAAAATGGTAAGATGAAAAGCAAAGGTTATGTTTTTAAATCCTCTTAAGATCATTGAGGAGGAGGATTATACAGCTACCATTAATTCGGTGTACTTCATGTTACCTTGGCAAAGTAGGAAATAATTTGCCCTAGCCTTGGTTGTTTGTTTTTTTTTCCAGTCAGAATGAGGGATGTTGCAGATACTGTAGAGTTCTGAAAGAAACACTTGAGACTTAAAACTTTACGTGTGTTAGCTCTGTCTAACAGGTCATTTTCTGCAGCAGAAAATAAAGCAAATTGTTTCACTTAGTTTAATTTCTTGCAGTCCATCAGAAAAGTGCAATATTGAAACACAGTATGTGGCAGTTCTTAGTGTTATTTGGACTTAATAAGTTAAACAGTCCAGTGTGTGCTTATTCATTCCCTGGTGTATCTTGGGACAAACATTTTCTGAAAATAGTTGGGTTAAGTAGTTTCTGGTTCTGGAAATTTTATTTATTAAGTTTTGTATTTGCTATTGCAAACAAAAGAAGGTTTGGTTTGTGAGAATTAACGCTCCCCCCTCTTCCTGTTCTACAGATTGTAAACCACATAATATAAAGTACATTTAACAACAGGAACGGGAGTTAACCTTCAGAACATCATAAAATAGTATTTTATAATAAACAGTATCACAGTGCTGAGAAGGTTTCCCTCAAAGAACTTCATGGGGCAGGAACAGCGTATGGGTTTTTGAAAACATGTTTTTGAAGAAGTGTTCTTACAGTTGCCAGAATTGGCTTGTCTTTATTTACATGTACTTGAACTTAAGTTCTGTTGCTAGTGAAAAGTCATTCAGCATAGCTTCTGGTAATTTGATGTACAGGCTGTAAGGCTGCTGAAAGCCTTTCCCCCGCCCCCCCAAAGTAAAGGGATCTTTATACGATGACCCTTTGGCAGGGTTAACCGCAAGATGGTTTTGCCTTTTTTTTTTTAACTGCTGTGACAAGACTGGAAATAGCATGAATACCTTCTCCTGAGAGTTTCATGTAGTTCATAGTTTTTTAATTAGAAAAGTAAGACTGAACAATTGTAGTGACTGCTAGATATATTTTCTGTAAAAGTCCAGCTCTGTTATGCACCATGCTGGATATGGGAAAGTCCAAAGCTTTTTTAGCTTATGAATATGAAGAAAGATGGTTTGCCAGGAGTTCCACAGATCTGGAGAGAGACCTCACTTGTGAGGATCCAAAATTATCAAGAAATTATCAAGAGGATGACCAGTGCTGCTGCCTGATAAGACTGCAGTTGGAGGAACTCCCCATTTCTGAAGGTATGTTTCTTAAAGAACACTTAAACCTTAAGAGTGGTCTGAATGTGGCTTAACAGGGAGAAGAGAGAGTCCTGTAAGGAAAGGGTAGCCCTTGCATATAAGAATAGCAATCAGAGTATCTGGACATTAGACTTAAGTGCAAATCGAGTCTTAGAATATTAGATGAGTAAAAAGTCAAATACTTAGTAAATGAGAGATTTTCCACCAAAGGAACAAAAAAGGAGAAGCTGTTGAGAATATTTTTGTGTTCTAAATCTCTCCTGCAGGGTCCCCAGCCTAACTTCCTACCCTCAGAGATGAGACTGACTCCTTGTAGTGTTCCCAGCGTCTGGCTTCAGGACAGCAGTTCTGGGGCTGTGACAAACTGTGGGTGATGTCATACTTGGGTCCTTTTGATTTTAAGTTCCTCTACCATGGTTATGCAGAGGGTCTTGTGAGCAATGTGTTATTAGTGAGCAGTGATGTAAGGACCATTCTGTGATGGCTATTACCTGACTGCACTAACTTTAAGAGGAAAAAGCCACTTAGCTTCTGTTTTGCATGTAAGAAACTTGACAATGACCAGGATGGTTGCCTACCATGATGCTGTGTTGTATCCTCACCTACCTGTAAGATAAGAAAACCCTATACCAAGAAGAGGTACTCTTTTACTCTTGAGGTAGCACTCCTGGAGGTGTTTTGCCTCTTGGTCTTATCTCCTGATTTTCCCTAAAGGCTCATTTGGGTTTTCTAGTTGTGATTTTTCTACTGAAGTGTGACCAGGAATATTTAACGTATTGTTGTTTTTCAACTAGGAAAATGCTTTTACGTTGAAAAAGGGATATGCATATTTGGTCTTTCCTGAAGTTATAACTTCCATAGACAGAGCAGATAATCTATGGAAGCTTGGGTTATCTCCCAGCATAAGCTTACTTACTCTGGACACTGGTGTTCAAACTACTGTGTAGTCCTCAGCTCTGTCCTGATCTCCTAAAGATCCTCTTCCTCCTCTTCTGTACTAGACCTGTATTGCTTTCCCCAGAAGAGTTACACATTAAATATCCCAAGAACCAAGGCAAAAATATAAAATTACAAGAGTACTACATATCCATTCAGTATTAATCTCAGAAGGGCTAGAAGAGCAATAGTGTATGAAACTTCAGTGAAGAGAAGACAAAATATGTCTGAGAAATTTTTCTCTGGGACTTACGGATTTAATGATCAAATTCAAACACCTGTTGAGTTGTAAAAATGAGACCACTTCCTGTAACTGATGTGATTTGACAGCTGTGACTTGCTCTTCAGAAATCAGAGATGGCCTGCAAATAAGGGTCACTGATGAGCTAAATTGCAAATCTATTTGGAATGACAGCTAGCTGGGCTTCAGGTTGTTTCAGATGTGGAAGGGAAATACTTCCTTCCCCACTTCTGTGTTGATACTGGATTCTCCATGCTGGAAAGTTCCAGGCAATAAAGTAGGAGTTAGAAAAAGGTGGAAGGTGGATATTATTTTAAGTAAAAATCTTTCCTACTCACAATTAATATAACAGGGCTAAAAATTAACTGTACTTATTTATATAGTATTCTCAGAAGAACCGTAACCATTTTTCTTGTTCAGAAAGATATCAGCTCTGCAGAAATAGGCTCTGTTGAACTTGCTCTTCTCTCCTTGACTATTTCGAAGGCTGGCTAGGAAACAGGCACCTCAGATTCATTTAAAAGACAGAAATGAACTTCTGTGAGGATGATAGCCTTTTCTGTATCAGCAGCAAAAAGAGGTATCAGCAGAATTGGCATCCGGCCTTGGAAACAAACATTCTGAGCTGCTACAGCTTCCAATAGAAGTATAATTAAGAGGTTTTTAAAAATTCCTGTGCTGTGTTTATTTTATATGCAGTATAATCCCACCTCCCAGAAATTTGATGATTAAGATAAATAATACAGAAAATGTTATGCCTTGGGTCAAACTACAGAAAGTTATCCATGAGATACTTGCTTTCTGTGGTTGACTGAGAGTCTCCCCTTTTACTGGGATTTAACCTTAATATGAATTTACCAGACTTTGCTGGGGAGCATAGACTGATGGCTTGCTAGGAAATCTGACTAGCAACTGGGGAGTCAGAGCCTGAGAGGAAATGCTAATGTGCTATCAGCACTGTTGCCATCAGCCTGAGGGTGGAAGAACCCATCTTCTGGTGTTACCTCTGCTGAGCTACAGAAAGCAGGTGAACTGCTAAGCTGGAAATGTCCAGTGTTTGTTTTCGAAAGGTATTTGCATCAAATGTGCATAGCTTACGAAAGTTTCTGCCTTAATAGCCCTCCTTTCTCGTTTCTGGTTCTATTTTTTTCCCCCCACTGTGTGCTTAGACTGGAGGAGTTCATAGTATTTTCAGACTAAAAGATTCTTCTGCATGTTGCTTACTGCCTCTTTTGGCTGCAGCAGATCTGTATCAATACTGTTGATATTAAATTGGTTAGCAGTTTTTATCCATCAAAATTACTATCCAGGACTGATCTTTTATTAGAAGTTTAAAGCTGTTAAAAATAAATGTTGGCACTAAGTTACAAACTTTACCTTTCAGTATACATGAGAAGATCTCTTGAGTCAGAATTTTTTGGTAATTTTCCTTGTGAGAGACATAAGCAGTTGCTGTGGATGTGACAGTAAAATCTCAAAGCACTTGAACTGGAAGGGTGTGAAAGAATTTAGAAACTCCTACGGTTAACTGTCATCAGTGATTTTAACATTTTTTATGGGTGTGCCCAGATATCTGTATCCATTTTGCTGGAACTAAGAATTGACGTATTGGCAGTAAAAATGTATATTCTCACACAGTTGCATTGCCTTCTCTTGCTGCTCTGTACATGCCTCCAATCATTGCTATCCATTGGTATGTAACTCCAGCTGGAGAACAGCAGAATGACTAGAAGTGTTTTGGTTAATTTGAATGTAGCATCAGTAAACAAATTCACACCTTTATTGGCCAGGTACTTAACTAGTCATAAGCTGATAAAAGATTTCTTTTAATTTTACCCTGATAGATTCAAGTTTTCAAAATGGAACTTCCCTGTAATTATTCTTACTTGCTGCTACTTTCGAGATATAAAATTTAAAGAAAACAACCCTGTGTATTTTTACAGGATCAAAGAGACACTTCTAAGTTTATTTTCTGAAGGCAGATTGAAAGCATAATGTTCTTCATATGTCCCCTGTAGATCACAGAATAGCAATTTTTTTTTTCTAGTGCCCAGCTGCTGGGTAAATGAAAACTTTGCTTCCCTAAAGAACTAAATTATTGCTTCTAGCGGCATAATGCAGCTGTATTAGTTGTACTATATTAAATTACAAATTTGTTCAGGTTTGAGAACAGGTTATGTTGCTTGCACTGCCCTGTGCAAAACAATGAAGAGATACCTGGTTACTGCTGCACAAGCTGGAAAGGGTAAGCTTATACAGATGTACTGAAGCTCTGTGTTAGCTTAAGATCTAACTCTAGTATGTCAAGGCCCGTGGATCTTCCAAAAGACGACTATTGATGCCAGCAGAGCCTAAGGTACTGATAGTAATAGTTCCTCATCCTTGTGCTCTAGTCTGGAGTTTGTGCTGTAAATGAGAACTCCCTTGGGGCAGCATACTCCAAGCATCTTAAAAAAAATAAAGAAATAAAAATGCAGTCATATGAAAGGTTGTTATTGTCTGCTCTTGGGATCTGCAGAAATGCTGCATTTATGTAGTCACTTCTGCCTTGTACCTGGCAAGGATTGTAAAAGGGGGAGAGGGAGATTGTTCTATTCTGACAAGGACCTTGAAGACACAAGGTCATTTGGGCTCACCCATGCTGAAAAGATTTTTAGGTTGTTTGGTTACATGTTAAGTAGCCTGGAACACTTATCCTGAAAGCTGTGTATTGCAACTGCTGCATCGAGCACTTTCCTTCCTGAGTAATCAACAATGTCATTACTAGTCCACTAAATAGGCCTGGGACATGAGCCCAATCACTGGCAACTGATCATCCATGCCATTAAGGGTTAATACAGCCTGACAACTAGAGCCTGGGCCACCTAGCATGCTCATGTGTAATATCTGGGCATGGCTGAAAGGTTAAGGTAGATGAGAGCTTAACTGTGGGAATGCAAGCTGTGCTGTGCACATTTGCCTTACAGCTGGAGAACAGCCCATGATCTGTCCCATCTACTGTATGGCTGTGGCCACTGTGTCTGTGGTGTGGTGTGCTGTGCTTTCCCTGGGAAAGATGCCCAGACCTGGGGGAGAATGTTCTGTGACCTAGTGACATGCTGTCTGCCTTTGGAGATGGGGCTTAATGCATAAAGTAACTTGCGTGGGGTTAGATAATCCCAAGGGTCCTTTTGTTTCCCCCCCTCAGTTGGCTTTTATAAGCATGTCATGTGCTGGAATCCTGATGGCTGCTAGTCAGGAGAGGGAGATGTTCAGGGACTGCTGTACAGGGTTGTAAGGACAGGAATGGATGGGTGTCCAGGGTGGAGGAAGATCTAAATAGAGCAGAAAGTTCTGCATTGACACTTTCACTTGTGGCTCTACTCAGTGAGTTGCAGCTTCAGCACTTGGCTCCCTCACACTGCGCAAGTGGACAGGATAGCACTACTGTCCTGAGATGACTGTAAGATGTTTCAAAGATGGATACTGATGGGGAATGCTCTCTGCAGTTCTCTTGGCATGAATCCTCATAAGGTGGAATGCACATGGAAAAGTCTGTTTTCTTCAGCCCTTCCATGCTAATTTGATGAAAACTTGTGGGGGAGGCGACAACTCTTGTCACTTCTTTGCTGAATATCTTGTCTCCTCTGCCATGGAGCTTTGCCAGGTGCTGACCTAACGGTAACACTCCCGTGTGTAAGAGCTTTAAAGTGTTCAGATGCTCAGGGGAACAGGATGGAAAAGGCAGCAGTAGTTGTGTCCTAACTCTCACTTTTGTACCCACAGCAATAGTACAGCTGGGGTTTGTTTGGTTTGTTGTTTTTTTTCTCTTCAGACTGGGAAGTCTCTTCCCATAGTTCCCTCACCCTTGATAAGCTTGTGAAGTATTTGTATAGGAAGCCTGTGGTTTATAGGTCTATAGTGTGATGAGGAACATGTGATTTATGTGATTGGAGGGAATCTGGAGGAACATTTGCATTTATACTTATGCAGGAAGTGGGAAGAGTTTGGGATGAAAGGATCAGATTAGTGACTGCATGTTCTGCTTGCTGCAATGACAGTGTATTTGTACTGTCAGATAGAAGAGTTAAGATCAAGAGTTAAGTCTCCAGTAGTGGGTATTAGCTAATGGAAAAATGCAAAGTTAGAGCAAGTGTAGAGATGGTAGCACATTCCAGTATGTTCCCCCAGCCTCCACTAATTTTTGCTGCAGTCTTTAAATTGGGGTGATTATCTCTGCATTTAATTATTTTAGATGGGAGTTTCTCCCATTAACTAGGCTAGTTACTTTTGGGGTTTATGGAAATATCTACAGCTTCATGTGATGAATAATTCCCCAGCTTAGTTGCATGTATGTAAAAAGTAGCTGTTTTTTGCTTTGCTATCTGCCTGTTTGATTTGGTGCCACCTCATTCTGTTGCTGGAAGAAAGGGTGAACAGTTATTCTTTAGTTTCCTCCATGCTGCATCTGACTTTGTAGGCCAGTATGACATTCCCTCATTTGTCCCTTGTCCTTGTTGAAGGTATACCTTCTGAATAACTCCTAACATTACTTTTTTTTGCCAGTAAGCATAGGACATTTCTAGTTCTTTGTTCCAAGGCTGGGTATCTGGTTTCTGAGTGATAATAACCAGCTTGGGATGGTTTTGAGTTGGCATTTCCACATTGTGTTGGGTTTGTGTGGGGGGGTGGTGGATGGGTGGATGTTTTTTGGTAGTGGGGGAAGGGCTGCCTTGAGAGCAAAAAAAGCTCCCCAGGCTCCAAGGCAGAGACCCCCCCAGCCCAGGCTGAGCCACTGAGCACTAGAGAAATGCCTCTGTGAATCCATATTTGAGAGGGAAAGGATTGTCCTGAAAAGAAGTAGGTGGGGGTGAACCTGGAGGAAAGGCCACTGACCTAACAGAAGATGACCATGGGCCTAAACAAAGGACAGACAGACACAGAGAGCTTTGTTGACAGAGAAAAGAGGAGGAGGGGGAAAAAAGAACAGAGAACCTGAGAAATGCAGTTCAGCCAAATGGAGTAGAAGACAAGTCCCCTGCAGCCCATGGAGCTTCTAGGGCGGAGCAGAGACCCACATGTAGGCCATGGAGGGCTCCACGCTGGAGCAGAGAAGCTGAGCCTGAGGGCAGTTGTGACTGGAATTGTGACCCCAAGAGTCGCTGCCAGAGTGAGGGGTGGACCCCCAGAGTGGGGGGTGAGTCTGCAGCCCATGGATGTCCCATACTGGAGCCGGGAGCTGAGCCCAAGAGGTCCATGACTCCATGGGAAGCTTGCTCTGGAGCATCTTGTTCCTGGAC
>NW_010313015.1:19818-23685 GCF_000700745.2 Antrostomus carolinensis
AGAGGTGAACTGACTGAACCCCCATTCCCTGCCCCCTGGGCCACTGAGGGGAGAAGGTAGAGAAATCGGGAGCAAAGTGATTTGAGCCTGGGAAGAAGGGAGGGGTGGGGGAAGGTGCTGTAAGATGTGGTTATGTCTACTCAGATCATTTGCATCGAATTAAATTGATTCCCCAAGTTTGAGTCTGTTTTGCCTGTGACCATAACTGGTGAGTGAGCCATCCCTGTCCTTCATCCTAATCCTGTTCCCACTTTGTTGTGTCTCCCATCCCATCTCACTGGGTGGGGGAGTGAATGCAGGACCACGTGGTCCCACTGTGGGTCAAATCACCACACACACATACGTGGAAGTGACTTCACTGATTTGTACACATGCAAAAATAAGAGTGCTGTCCTCCTCCACTCCTCTTTCAGTACTTGCTAACCTATAGTGTACTGCAAAATACATTGGATTCTACAATGATTGCTCTGAAACCATGGCTGATAAAGAACTGGTTTTAAATACTCAAATTAGAAAAAATCTAAAGGCATTAATGGAATGTGAACTAAACTACCTTCTACTGTTTCTGTTGTGCATTTCTCATGATATCAGCTCTGGAGTGTTTGATTGAGGGGAGTGTTTCAAGACCTTCAGTCTATAGTTAAAATACATTTGACAGCAAAAGAATTCCTGCAAGAGCCCCATTCCTCCTTATTGTCAGGCTTGTTCTCTACCTGTGACTATCTGGGCAACTATTTAGCAGAGTACATGTGTTCTCAGCCTCCAAAGCCCTGAAATGTAAGGTGACAAGTCTGTAGGAACAGATTCCTCGTCCATCTTGCAGAATGAGAAGAATTAAAAATTAGTTACTTTGGGTTTTGGATTTGGAGGGGTGGGGGGGAGTCTTTCCAGTCTTCCCAAATCTCAAGAAATAAGGATCAATTTGTCAGTGGATAGTTGCACGTGTAAAGATAAAGATAGTTAAACATATCACAGAATCCATCCATCTGCTCCAGCAGGACCACCTAGAGATGGTTGCCCAGGACCATGTCTGGATGGCTTTTTAGTATCTCCAAGGATGGAGACTCCACAACCTCCCTGGGCAACCTGTGCCTGCACTTGGTCACCCTCACAGTGAAAAAGTGTTTCCTGATGTTCAGAGGGAACCTCCTGTGTGTGTTTGTGCCTGTGGCCCCTGGTCCTGTCAACTATGATCACTGGATTTGCAAACACTTTCTTTGCTTCGTTTGTTTTCCTGACTTGGAAGAAATGAAGTATTTGAAGCTGGCAGGGTGAAAGTTAACAGCTTCAGAAATAGTTCAAATAGATGGGGAAATAACCTTGATTTTGGTTTAACTAGTGCTACACCTGGCTAGTTCTGGAAAAGTGGGAAGATACACAAAGGATATAACTGGCAGGAATGTTAAAATATTAACATTACTGAAGTTTAGTCTTTCTGTGCTGAAATCATGTGACAATTTTAAGTTACTGTTTAGAATGAAAGAACTCTCAAATCTGCATGTTGAAGTATAAGACTGAGCCATTCAATCACGTATGAAAAGCTTTCTCGTGAAGAAAATTTCATATATCTGATTCATCTCCTTTTGGTTAATTTCTGACTTGCATTTTTCTCTTAATAGGCACAGGCCCTGTATTTTGTAACTCCACCTGTGTTTTAAGATACAGAGCCTCTGACTGATAGAATGAACAAATTAAACAGACTTTTAACAGGTATTTCCCCAAATAGTTTTATTTTACCAAGGATCTCACAGGGCAGTAGGCCAGTGGCCAGCTGTGCACTACATGGAATAAACTGCAGATTGTAGTCCTTTCCTGAAGTTATATATCCTTATAATATACAGATATATTAATAACTTGGCAGTCTTACCAAGGAGGCTAAGGGCTAGGAAGGGGTTGGAAAATGTATTGCTGAGAAAGCCCAAGAGTGTCTGAATCATTTCAGAGTTATGCTGTGGCAGCTGTAGCACAGGGGGCTTGTTTCGTTATTAAAAGCAGTGATATTTGCTGTATGACCAGAGCGATCCGTCCCTCCAACGCCGCGGCTGGAGCGTTTCATAGCTCAAATTCAGCCAGTTCTGTAGCTCAGCCTGAATTTCCAATGTGTGCACACTTGGGAAAGGCATCATAGAAACTGAAGGTAAGATTCCTGCTGAGTCTCCTAGATTTTCATTCTTTGTTTAAGGGTATAATTCTTTAACTGTTACATAAGTAGGTCAAAAGCAAAAATTAGACTTTTAATCTTAGAGTGAAACTAGATTTATTTTTCACTGCCTTATCTGTGCAACTCTGTAGTTGGTCCCGTTATAATTGCTGGTTTTACTGTGGATGTGCTGGGAAGGCTCAGATGTCCAGCTGTGGCTTCGGAGTGGCTTCTATGGTGGTTACAATTGGACTAGAAGCAGCCAGGGGTTTCATATTCCAGGAGAATTTAGGAATTAACTTTCATTATGGTGAGAAGCTGTAAAACTTTGAGGCACGTGCAGTGAAACTTGTGTAAATCCAAGTCACCAGAGAAGTGCCTGCAAATGTTCTTGGCAGGCTGTTTTTTTCAATCTATGTGATTAAAAAAATAAAAATATCTAATTTTATGATTTCATGGATCTCTTCCTGGCCATGCGACTTTTATCTTTGTTCTACTGATACTAGGGCTAGGGAAAGTGCATAAAAAGTTTTCCCTCTAAAAATGGGCCTGAAAGTGGGAATTACTTTCTCAAGGAGTTTGCTACCTGTAGTCAGTCAGATCTGCGGACTGAGAATTTTAATGAAACATTTTTCACTGTTTTCATTAGCTGCAGAGAACAAATCTGTTTATGAAACTTAGGTATTACTCTGGCTGTATTGGAAACACCTCACTTGAAACAGCTTCTGTAAACATCGCGGAAAATAACATTTTAGTGCAGTATTTTCACTGAAAAATGCTCTCTGGATTTGTTTTTGAGAATATTGCTCTCATTGCCCAGCTAATAGCTGTATTTTTGGAGAAAGTTATAAATTTAAGGGTGCAAAATACCAACATTTTTATAAAGTATATGATTAAAAATACCACACGACTTTACACTAAAAAATAGGTTTTCTTTTACTAAAATTATTTTTTCAAAAAGTTTTATTTTTTTTAAACATGAGGGAAAAGCTTGAGTAAAATTTATTGTTAATGACACTTTCAAATTAGAAATTAGCTGTAATATTTGATAGTGTACAGCTGCCTTGTATTTGTTGCTATTTCACACTAGCCTGTAGAGTGGTTCAATTTTTAACGAAGCTTTATCGCATCAAGTACTTGAAGGGATTTTTCTTGTCTTGCTGAATGCTAGTTGTGTTTCACAGAACTTGCACACCAGCATGTGAGTATTTGTTGACAGCGAGCTAACTCTGTCATTGTCTGCGCTTGCTCTACTGTGCGGGTTTAAGGATTTTATTTAAAATATCGGAGATGTGCCGAAGGTGTCTGGCCGGGCGTAAGGGGCAGGAGTAGCTGGGCAGCTTGTCCTGCCTTTGAGGAAGTGAGTAATACCGTGTGTGCCTTCCTGCCTTCGGCTCGCTGTCTTTATCGGGAGTTGCAGGGCTGGCTGAGCTTATGAGGTTGGTTTCCAAGTTCCCCGTGTGAGGTGTGCAAGTGAGACGTGTTAAGAACTGAAGTCAGAAGTGTGCAACAAGGATCCCCAGCAAGGGACCGGTCTGACAACGTCCTGTGGTAAGAGTCACCTTCCGCTGCGGCCAGCAGCAGGACGTTACCCCGTGAAGGGACGGACGGGCGGTCGGACGCTCAGCGGGTGGCTGTGGGGAAAAGGCCTCGTTTCTCCGGGCACGCTGTGGAATTTCGGCGGAGCTGCGGGACACCCGAGCCCACGCTGCCGCCAACCATCGCCC